>NW_027181965.1:0-30061 GCF_029961685.1 Aristolochia californica | reverse complement strand
GATACTTTTTGGAATTATCTCTCTCTGCTTTTGTGCATTTCCATTTTGGAAGTTCAAATTTTTTTTCAGATCCAAAACTCACTCTCCCATTTTTCTCGTAAACAAAAACGATATGAGGAAATAAAAATTTTATGCAAATAAATTTGAAAACTATAATAAATGTAAGTGAACGCACTAAAAATGAACACCAAGGTTTTGTTATCCTTGTTTGGGGAAATTCCACTAGCAATAAGCTTGTGGAATTTTATGGGGAAAAAGGGTCTTCTAACTGATCCTAACATGCTTTAAAGGTGGTGGACATGCATGCCAGAAACGTGTTGAGGATGCAAGTAACCTAATGATCCAAAAATTTCAAGGAGTAGAAAAACTCAAATTCTCAAGTGGTTGGATGTTTAACAACCCACTTTTTGACTATCCTTAGAAATCACAGATACTTTTTGGAATTATCTGTGTCAGCTTTTGTACATTTCCATTTTGGACGTTCAAAATTTTGTTTCAGATCCAAAACTCACTCTCCCATTTTTCTCGTAAACAAAAAGGATATGAGGCGTAACAAAATAAAAATTTTATGCAAATAAATTTGAAAACTATAATAAATGTAAGTGAACGCACTAAAAATGAACACCACGGTTTTGTTATCCATGTTTGGGAAATTCCACTAGTACAACCCCTAATAATAAGCTTGGTGGAATTTTATAGAAAGGGACTTCTAACTGATCCTAACATGCTTGAAACGTGGTTGACAATGCTTGCCAGAAACATGTTGAGGATGCAAGTGACCTAATGATCCAAAAATTTCTAGGAGTAGAAAAATTCAAATTCTCAAGTGGTTGGATGTTTAACAACCCACTTTTTGACAATCCTTAAAAATCACAGATACTTTTTGGAATTATCTCACTCATCTTTTGTGCATTTCCATTTTCGATGTTCAAATTTTTTTTCAGATCCAAAACTCACTCTCCTATTTTTCTCGTAAACAAAAAATATATGACGCATAACAAAATGAAAATTTTATGCAAAAAGATTTGAAATCGATAATAAGCACTAAAAATGAACTCCAAGGTTTTGTTATCCATGTTTGGGAAATTCCACTAGTACAACCCCTAATAATAATCTTGGCGGAATTTTATAGGAAAGGGGCTTCTAACTGATCCAAACATGTTTTAAATGTGGTGGACACATGCATGCCAGAAATGTGTTTAGGAAGCAAGTGACCTAATGATCCAAAAATTTCAAGGAGTAGAAAAAATCAAATTCTCAAGTTGTTGGATGTTTAACAACCCACTTTTTGGCGATCCTTAAAAATCACAGATACTTTTTGGAATTATCACTCTCAGCTTTTTGTGCATTTCCATTTTGGAAGTTCAATTTTTTTTTTGAGATTCAAAACCCACTCTCCCATTTTTCTCGTAAACAAAAACGATATGAGGAATAACAAAATAAAATTTTTATGCAAATAAATTTGAAAACTATAATAAATGTAAGTGAACGCACTAAAAATGAACACCAAGGTTTTGTTATCCCTGTTTGGGAAATTCCACTAGCTCAACCCCTAATAATAAGCTTGGTGGAATTTTATGGGAAAAGGGTCTTCTAACTGATCCTAACATGCTTTAAAGGTGGTGGACACGCATGCCAGAAACGTGTTGAGGATGCAAGTGACCTAATGATCCAAAAATTTCAAGGAGTGGAAAAAATCAAATTCTCAAGTTGTTGGATGTTTAACAACCCACTTTTTGACTATCCTTAAAAATCACAGATACTTTTTGGAATTATCTCTCTCTGCTTTTGTGCATTTCCATTTTGGAAGTTCAAATTTTTTTTCAGATCCAAAACTCACTCTCCCATTTTTCTCGTAAACAAAAACGATATGAGGAAATAAAAATTTTATGCAAATAAATTTGAAAACTATAATAAATGTAAGTGAACGCACTAAAAATGAACACCAAGGTTTTGTTATCCTTGTTTGGGAAATTCCACTAGCAATAAGCTTGGTGGAATTTTATGGGAAAAAGGGTCTTCTAACTGATCCTAACATGCTTTAAAGGTGGTGGACATGCATGCCAGAAACGTGTTGAGGATGCAAGTAACCTAATGATCCAAAAATTTCAAGGAGTAGAAAAACTCAAATTCTCAAGTGGTTGGATGTTTAACAACCCACTTTTTGACTATCCTTAGAAATCACAGATACTTTTTGGAATTATCTGTGTCAGCTTTTGTACATTTCCATTTTGGACGTTCAAAATTTTGTTCAGATCCAAAACTCACTCTCCCATTTTTCTCGTAAACAAAAAGGATATGAGGCGTAACAAAATAAAAATTTTATGCAAATAAATTTGAAAACTATAATAAATGTAAGTGAACGCACTAAAAATGAACACCACGGTTTTGTTATCCATGTTTGGGAAATTCCACTAGTACAACCCCTAATAATAAGCTTGGTGGAATTTTATAGGAAAGGGACTTCTAACTGATCCTAACATGCTTGAAACGTGGTTGACATGCTTGCCAGAAACATGTTGAGGATGCAAGTGACCTAATGATCCAAAAATTTCTAGGAGTAGAAAAATTCAAATTCTCAAGTGGTTGGATGTTTAACAACCCACTTTTTGACAATCCTTAAAAATCACAGATACTTTTTGGAATTATCTCACTCATCTTTTGTGCATTTCCATTTTCGATGTTCAAATTTTTTTCAGATCCAAAACTCACTCTCCTATTTTTCTCGTAAACAAAAAATATATGACGCATAACAAAATGAAAATTTTATGCAAAAAGATTTGAAATCGATAATAAGCACTAAAAATGAACTCCAAGGTTTTGTTATCCATGTTTGGGAAATTCCACTAGTACAACCCCTAATAATAATCTTGGCGGAATTTTATAGGAAAGGGGCTTCTAACTGATCCAAACATGTTTTAAATGTGGTGGACACATGCATGCCAGAAATGTGTTTAGGAAGCAAGTGACCTAATGATCCAAAAATTTCAAGGAGTAGAAAAAATCAAATTCTCAAGTTGTTGGATGTTTAACAACCCACTTTTTGGCGATCCTTAAAAATCACAGATACTTTTTGGAATTATCACTCTCAGCTTTTTGTGCATTTCCATTTTGGAAGTTCAATTTTTTTTTTGAGATTCAAAACCCACTCTCCCATTTTTCTCGTAAACAAAAACGATATGAGGAATAACAAAATAAAATTTTTATGCAAATAAATTTGAAAACTATAATAAATGTAAGTGAACGCACTAAAAATGAACACCAAGGTTTTGTTATCCCTGTTTGGGAAATTCCACTAGCTCAACCCCTAATAATAAGCTTGGTGGAATTTTATGGGAAAAGGGTCTTCTAACTGATCCTAACATGCTTTAAAGGTGGTGGACACGCATGCCAGAAACGTGTTGAGGATGCAAGTGACCTAATGATCCAAAAATTTCAAGGAGTGGAAAAAATCAAATTCTCAAGTTGTTGGATGTTTAACAACCCACTTTTTGACTATCCTTAAAAATCACAGATACTTTTTGGAATTATCTCTCTCTGCTTTTGTGCATTTCCATTTTGGAAGTTCAAATTTTTTTTCAGATCCAAAACTCACTCTCCCATTTTTCTCGTAAACAAAAACGATATGAGGAAATAAAAATTTTATGCAAATAAATTTGAAAACTATAATAAATGTAAGTGAACGCACTAAAAATGAACACCAAGGTTTTGTTATCCTTGTTTGGGAAATTCCACTAGCAATAAGCTTGGTGGAATTTTATGGGAAAAAGGGTCTTCTAACTGATCCTAACATGCTTTAAAGGTGGTGGACATGCATGCCAGAAACGTGTTGAGGATGCAAGTAACCTAATGATCCAAAAATTTCAAGGAGTAGAAAAACTCAAATTCTCAAGTGGTTGGATGTTTAACAACCCACTTTTTGACTATCCTTAGAAATCACAGATACTTTTTGGAATTATCTGTGTCAGCTTTTGTACATTTCCATTTTGGACGTTCAAAATTTTGTTCAGATCCAAAACTCACTCTCCCATTTTTCTCGTAAACAAAAAGGATATGAGGCGTAACAAAATAAAAATTTTATGCAAATAAATTTGAAAACTATAATAAATGTAAGTGAACGCACTAAAAATGAACACCACGGTTTTGTTATCCATGTTTGGGAAATTCCACTAGTACAACCCCTAATAATAAGCTTGGTGGAATTTTATAGGAAAGGGACTTCTAACTGATCCTAACATGCTTGAAACGTGGTTGACATGCTTGCCAGAAACATGTTGAGGATGCAAGTGACCTAATGATCCAAAAATTTCTAGGAGTAGAAAAATTCAAATTCTCAAGTGGTTGGATGTTTAACAACCCACTTTTTGACAATCCTTAAAAATCACAGATACTTTTTGGAATTATCTCACTCATCTTTTGTGCATTTCCATTTTCGATGTTCAAATTTTTTTTCAGATCCAAAACTCACTCTCCTATTTTTCTCGTAAACAAAAAATATATGACGCATAACAAAATGAAAATTTTATGCAAAAAGATTTGAAATCGATAATAAGCACTAAAAATGAACTCCAAGGTTTTGTTATCCATGTTTGGGAAATTCCACTAGTACAACCCCTAATAATAATCTTGGCGGAATTTTATAGGAAAGGGGCTTCTAACTGATCCAAACATGTTTTAAATGTGGTGGACACATGCATGCCAGAAATGTGTTTAGGAAGCAAGTGACCTAATGATCCAAAAATTTCAAGGAGTAGAAAAAATCAAATTCTCAAGTTGTTGGATGTTTAACAACCCACTTTTTGGCGATCCTTAAAAATCACAGATACTTTTTGGAATTATCACTCTCAGCTTTTTGTGCATTTCCATTTTGGAAGTTCAATTTTTTTTTTGAGATTCAAAACCCACTCTCCCATTTTTCTCGTAAACAAAAACGATATGAGGAATAACAAAATAAAATTTTTATGCAAATAAATTTGAAAACTATAATAAATGTAAGTGAACGCACTAAAAATGAACACCAAGGTTTTGTTATCCCTGTTTGGGAAATTCCACTAGCTCAACCCCTAATAATAAGCTTGGTGGAATTTTATGGGAAAAGGGTCTTCTAACTGATCCTAACATGCTTTAAAGGTGGTGGACACGCATGCCAGAAACGTGTTGAGGATGCAAGTGACCTAATGATCCAAAAATTTCAAGGAGTGGAAAAAATCAAATTCTCAAGTTGTTGGATGTTTAACAACCCACTTTTTGACTATCCTTAAAAATCACAGATACTTTTTGGAATTATCTCTCTCTGCTTTTGTGCATTTCCATTTTGGAAGTTCAAATTTTTTTTCAGATCCAAAACTCACTCTCCCATTTTTCTCGTAAACAAAAACGATATGAGGAAATAAAAATTTTATGCAAATAAATTTGAAAACTATAATAAATGTAAGTGAACGCACTAAAAATGAACACCAAGGTTTTGTTATCCTTGTTTGGGAAATTCCACTAGCAATAAGCTTGGTGGAATTTTATGGGAAAAAGGGTCTTCTAACTGATCCTAACATGCTTTAAAGGTGGTGGACATGCATGCCAGAAACGTGTTGAGGATGCAAGTAACCTAATGATCCAAAAATTTCAAGGAGTAGAAAAACTCAAATTCTCAAGTGGTTGGATGTTTAACAACCCACTTTTTGACTATCCTTAGAAATCACAGATACTTTTTGGAATTATCTGTGTCAGCTTTTGTACATTTCCATTTTGGACGTTCAAAATTTTGTTCAGATCCAAAACTCACTCTCCCATTTTTCTCGTAAACAAAAAGGATATGAGGCGTAACAAAATAAAAATTTTATGCAAATAAATTTGAAAACTATAATAAATGTAAGTGAACGCACTAAAAATGAACACCACGGTTTTGTTATCCATGTTTGGGAAATTCCACTAGTACAACCCCTAATAATAAGCTTGGTGGAATTTTATAGGAAAGGGACTTCTAACTGATCCTAACATGCTTGAAACGTGGTTGACATGCTTGCCAGAAACATGTTGAGGATGCAAGTGACCTAATGATCCAAAAATTTCTAGGAGTAGAAAAATTCAAATTCTCAAGTGGTTGGATGTTTAACAACCCACTTTTTGACAATCCTTAAAAATCACAGATACTTTTTGGAATTATCTCACTCATCTTTTGTGCATTTCCATTTTCGATGTTCAAATTTTTTTTCAGATCCAAAACTCACTCTCCTATTTTTCTCGTAAACAAAAAATATATGACGCATAACAAAATGAAAATTTTATGCAAAAAGATTTGAAATCGATAATAAGCACTAAAAATGAACTCCAAGGTTTTGTTATCCATGTTTGGGAAATTCCACTAGTACAACCCCTAATAATAATCTTGGCGGAATTTTATAGGAAAGGGGCTTCTAACTGATCCAAACATGTTTTAAATGTGGTGGACACATGCATGCCAGAAATGTGTTTAGGAAGCAAGTGACCTAATGATCCAAAAATTTCAAGGAGTAGAAAAAATCAAATTCTCAAGTTGTTGGATGTTTAACAACCCACTTTTTGGCGATCCTTAAAAATCACAGATACTTTTTGGAATTATCACTCTCAGCTTTTTGTGCATTTCCATTTTGGAAGTTCAATTTTTTTTTTGAGATTCAAAACCCACTCTCCCATTTTTCTCGTAAACAAAAACGATATGAGGAATAACAAAATAAAATTTTTATGCAAATAAATTTGAAAACTATAATAAATGTAAGTGAACGCACTAAAAATGAACACCAAGGTTTTGTTATCCCTGTTTGGGAAATTCCACTAGCTCAACCCCTAATAATAAGCTTGGTGGAATTTTATGGGAAAAGGGTCTTCTAACTGATCCTAACATGCTTTAAAGGTGGTGGACACGCATGCCAGAAACGTGTTGAGGATGCAAGTGACCTAATGATCCAAAAATTTCAAGGAGTGGAAAAAATCAAATTCTCAAGTTGTTGGATGTTTAACAACCCACTTTTTGACTATCCTTAAAAATCACAGATACTTTTTGGAATTATCTCTCTCTGCTTTTGTGCATTTCCATTTTGGAAGTTCAAATTTTTTTTCAGATCCAAAACTCACTCTCCCATTTTTCTCGTAAACAAAAACGATATGAGGAAATAAAAATTTTATGCAAATAAATTTGAAAACTATAATAAATGTAAGTGAACGCACTAAAAATGAACACCAAGGTTTTGTTATCCTTGTTTGGGAAATTCCACTAGCAATAAGCTTGGTGGAATTTTATGGGAAAAAGGGTCTTCTAACTGATCCTAACATGCTTTAAAGGTGGTGGACATGCATGCCAGAAACGTGTTGAGGATGCAAGTAACCTAATGATCCAAAAATTTCAAGGAGTAGAAAAACTCAAATTCTCAAGTGGTTGGATGTTTAACAACCCACTTTTTGACTATCCTTAGAAATCACAGATACTTTTTGGAATTATCTGTGTCAGCTTTTGTACATTTCCATTTTGGACGTTCAAAATTTTGTTCAGATCCAAAACTCACTCTCCCATTTTTCTCGTAAACAAAAAGGATATGAGGCGTAACAAAATAAAAATTTTATGCAAATAAATTTGAAAACTATAATAAATGTAAGTGAACGCACTAAAAATGAACACCACGGTTTTGTTATCCATGTTTGGGAAATTCCACTAGTACAACCCCTAATAATAAGCTTGGTGGAATTTTATAGGAAAGGGACTTCTAACTGATCCTAACATGCTTGAAACGTGGTTGACATGCTTGCCAGAAACATGTTGAGGATGCAAGTGACCTAATGATCCAAAAATTTCTAGGAGTAGAAAAATTCAAATTCTCAAGTGGTTGGATGTTTAACAACCCACTTTTTGACAATCCTTAAAAATCACAGATACTTTTTGGAATTATCTCACTCATCTTTTGTGCATTTCCATTTTCGATGTTCAAATTTTTTTTCAGATCCAAAACTCACTCTCCTATTTTTCTCGTAAACAAAAAATATATGACGCATAACAAAATGAAAATTTTATGCAAAAAGATTTGAAATCGATAATAAGCACTAAAAATGAACTCCAAGGTTTTGTTATCCATGTTTGGGAAATTCCACTAGTACAACCCCTAATAATAATCTTGGCGGAATTTTATAGGAAAGGGGCTTCTAACTGATCCAAACATGTTTTAAATGTGGTGGACACATGCATGCCAGAAATGTGTTTAGGAAGCAAGTGACCTAATGATCCAAAAATTTCAAGGAGTAGAAAAAATCAAATTCTCAAGTTGTTGGATGTTTAACAACCCACTTTTTGGCGATCCTTAAAAATCACAGATACTTTTTGGAATTATCACTCTCAGCTTTTTGTGCATTTCCATTTTGGAAGTTCAATTTTTTTTTTGAGATTCAAAACCCACTCTCCCATTTTTCTCGTAAACAAAAACGATATGAGGAATAACAAAATAAAATTTTTATGCAAATAAATTTGAAAACTATAATAAATGTAAGTGAACGCACTAAAAATGAACACCAAGGTTTTGTTATCCCTGTTTGGGAAATTCCACTAGCTCAACCCCTAATAATAAGCTTGGTGGAATTTTATGGGAAAAGGGTCTTCTAACTGATCCTAACATGCTTTAAAGGTGGTGGACACGCATGCCAGAAACGTGTTGAGGATGCAAGTGACCTAATGATCCAAAAATTTCAAGGAGTGGAAAAAATCAAATTCTCAAGTTGTTGGATGTTTAACAACCCACTTTTTGACTATCCTTAAAAATCACAGATACTTTTTGGAATTATCTCTCTCTGCTTTTGTGCATTTCCATTTTGGAAGTTCAAATTTTTTTTCAGATCCAAAACTCACTCTCCCATTTTTCTCGTAAACAAAAACGATATGAGGAAATAAAAATTTTATGCAAATAAATTTGAAAACTATAATAAATGTAAGTGAACGCACTAAAAATGAACACCAAGGTTTTGTTATCCTTGTTTGGGAAATTCCACTAGCAATAAGCTTGGTGGAATTTTATGGGAAAAAGGGTCTTCTAACTGATCCTAACATGCTTTAAAGGTGGTGGACATGCATGCCAGAAACGTGTTGAGGATGCAAGTAACCTAATGATCCAAAAATTTCAAGGAGTAGAAAAACTCAAATTCTCAAGTGGTTGGATGTTTAACAACCCACTTTTTGACTATCCTTAGAAATCACAGATACTTTTTGGAATTATCTGTGTCAGCTTTTGTACATTTCCATTTTGGACGTTCAAAATTTTGTTCAGATCCAAAACTCACTCTCCCATTTTTCTCGTAAACAAAAAGGATATGAGGCGTAACAAAATAAAAATTTTATGCAAATAAATTTGAAAACTATAATAAATGTAAGTGAACGCACTAAAAATGAACACCACGGTTTTGTTATCCATGTTTGGGAAATTCCACTAGTACAACCCCTAATAATAAGCTTGGTGGAATTTTATAGGAAAGGGACTTCTAACTGATCCTAACATGCTTGAAACGTGGTTGACATGCTTGCCAGAAACATGTTGAGGATGCAAGTGACCTAATGATCCAAAAATTTCTAGGAGTAGAAAAATTCAAATTCTCAAGTGGTTGGATGTTTAACAACCCACTTTTTGACAATCCTTAAAAATCACAGATACTTTTTGGAATTATCTCACTCATCTTTTGTGCATTTCCATTTTCGATGTTCAAATTTTTTTTCAGATCCAAAACTCACTCTCCTATTTTTCTCGTAAACAAAAAATATATGACGCATAACAAAATGAAAATTTTATGCAAAAAGATTTGAAATCGATAATAAGCACTAAAAATGAACTCCAAGGTTTTGTTATCCATGTTTGGGAAATTCCACTAGTACAACCCCTAATAATAATCTTGGCGGAATTTTATAGGAAAGGGGCTTCTAACTGATCCAAACATGTTTTAAATGTGGTGGACACATGCATGCCAGAAATGTGTTTAGGAAGCAAGTGACCTAATGATCCAAAAATTTCAAGGAGTAGAAAAAATCAAATTCTCAAGTTGTTGGATGTTTAACAACCCACTTTTTGGCGATCCTTAAAAATCACAGATACTTTTTGGAATTATCACTCTCAGCTTTTTGTGCATTTCCATTTTGGAAGTTCAATTTTTTTTTTGAGATTCAAAACCCACTCTCCCATTTTTCTCGTAAACAAAAACGATATGAGGAATAACAAAATAAAATTTTTATGCAAATAAATTTGAAAACTATAATAAATGTAAGTGAACGCACTAAAAATGAACACCAAGGTTTTGTTATCCCTGTTTGGGAAATTCCACTAGCTCAACCCCTAATAATAAGCTTGGTGGAATTTTATGGGAAAAGGGTCTTCTAACTGATCCTAACATGCTTTAAAGGTGGTGGACACGCATGCCAGAAACGTGTTGAGGATGCAAGTGACCTAATGATCCAAAAATTTCAAGGAGTGGAAAAAATCAAATTCTCAAGTTGTTGGATGTTTAACAACCCACTTTTTGACTATCCTTAAAAATCACAGATACTTTTTGGAATTATCTCTCTCTGCTTTTGTGCATTTCCATTTTGGAAGTTCAAATTTTTTTTCAGATCCAAAACTCACTCTCCCATTTTTCTCGTAAACAAAAACGATATGAGGAAATAAAAATTTTATGCAAATAAATTTGAAAACTATAATAAATGTAAGTGAACGCACTAAAAATGAACACCAAGGTTTTGTTATCCTTGTTTGGGAAATTCCACTAGCAATAAGCTTGGAGGAATTTTATGGGAAAAAGGGTCTTCTAACTGATCCTAACATGCTTTAAAGGTGGTGGACATGCATGCCAGAAACGTGTTGAGGATGCAAGTAACCTAATGATCCAAAAATTTCAAGGAGTAGAAAAACTCAAATTCTCAAGTGGTTGGATGTTTAACAACCCACTTTTTGACTATCCTTAGAAATCACAGATACTTTTTGGAATTATCTGTGTCAGCTTTTGTACATTTCCATTTTGGACGTTCAAAATTTTGTTCAGATCCAAAACTCACTCTCCCATTTTTCTCGTAAACAAAAAGGATATGAGGCGTAACAAAATAAAAATTTTATGCAAATAAATTTGAAAACTATAATAAATGTAAGTGAACGCACTAAAAATGAACACCACGGTTTTGTTATCCATGTTTGGGAAATTCCACTAGTACAACCCCTAATAATAAGCTTGGTGGAATTTTATAGGAAAGGGACTTCTAACTGATCCTAACATGCTTGAAACGTGGTTGACATGCTTGCCAGAAACATGTTGAGGATGCAAGTGACCTAATGATCCAAAAATTTCTAGGAGTAGAAAAATTCAAATTCTCAAGTGGTTGGATGTTTAACAACCCACTTTTTGACAATCCTTAAAAATCACAGATACTTTTTGGAATTATCTCACTCATCTTTTGTGCATTTCCATTTTCGATGTTCAAATTTTTTTTCAGATCCAAAACTCACTCTCCTATTTTTCTCGTAAACAAAAAATATATGACGCATAACAAAATGAAAATTTTATGCAAAAAGATTTGAAATCGATAATAAGCACTAAAAATGAACTCCAAGGTTTTGTTATCCATGTTTGGGAAATTCCACTAGTACAACCCCTAATAATAATCTTGGCGGAATTTTATAGGAAAGGGGCTTCTAACTGATCCAAACATGTTTTAAATGTGGTGGACACATGCATGCCAGAAATGTGTTTAGGAAGCAAGTGACCTAATGATCCAAAAATTTCAAGGAGTAGAAAAAATCAAATTCTCAAGTTGTTGGATGTTTAACAACCCACTTTTTGGCGATCCTTAAAAATCACAGATACTTTTTGGAATTATCACTCTCAGCTTTTTGTGCATTTCCATTTTGGAAGTTCAATTTTTTTTTTGAGATTCAAAACCCACTCTCCCATTTTTCTCGTAAACAAAAACGATATGAGGAATAACAAAATAAAATTTTTATGCAAATAAATTTGAAAACTATAATAAATGTAAGTGAACGCACTAAAAATGAACACCAAGGTTTTGTTATCCCTGTTTGGGAAATTCCACTAGCTCAACCCCTAATAATAAGCTTGGTGGAATTTTATGGGAAAAGGGTCTTCTAACTGATCCTAACATGCTTTAAAGGTGGTGGACACGCATGCCAGAAACGTGTTGAGGATGCAAGTGACCTAATGATCCAAAAATTTCAAGGAGTGGAAAAAATCAAATTCTCAAGTTGTTGGATGTTTAACAACCCACTTTTTGACTATCCTTAAAAATCACAGATACTTTTTGGAATTATCTCTCTCTGCTTTTGTGCATTTCCATTTTGGAAGTTCAAATTTTTTTTCAGATCCAAAACTCACTCTCCCATTTTTCTCGTAAACAAAAACGATATGAGGAAATAAAAATTTTATGCAAATAAATTTGAAAACTATAATAAATGTAAGTGAACGCACTAAAAATGAACACCAAGGTTTTGTTATCCTTGTTTGGGAAATTCCACTAGCAATAAGCTTGGTGGAATTTTATGGGAAAAAGGGTCTTCTAACTGATCCTAACATGCTTTAAAGGTGGTGGACATGCATGCCAGAAACGTGTTGAGGATGCAAGTAACCTAATGATCCAAAAATTTCAAGGAGTAGAAAAACTCAAATTCTCAAGTGGTTGGATGTTTAACAACCCACTTTTTGACTATCCTTAGAAATCACAGATACTTTTTGGAATTATCTGTGTCAGCTTTTGTACATTTCCATTTTGGACGTTCAAAATTTTGTTCAGATCCAAAACTCACTCTCCCATTTTTCTCGTAAACAAAAAGGATATGAGGCGTAACAAAATAAAAATTTTATGCAAATAAATTTGAAAACTATAATAAATGTAAGTGAACGCACTAAAAATGAACACCACGGTTTTGTTATCCATGTTTGGGAAATTCCACTAGTACAACCCCTAATAATAAGCTTGGTGGAATTTTATAGGAAAGGGACTTCTAACTGATCCTAACATGCTTGAAACGTGGTTGACATGCTTGCCAGAAACATGTTGAGGATGCAAGTGACCTAATGATCCAAAAATTTCTAGGAGTAGAAAAATTCAAATTCTCAAGTGGTTGGATGTTTAACAACCCACTTTTTGACAATCCTTAAAAATCACAGATACTTTTTGGAATTATCTCACTCATCTTTTGTGCATTTCCATTTTCGATGTTCAAATTTTTTTTCAGATCCAAAACTCACTCTCCTATTTTTCTCGTAAACAAAAAATATATGACGCATAACAAAATGAAAATTTTATGCAAAAAGATTTGAAATCGATAATAAGCACTAAAAATGAACTCCAAGGTTTTGTTATCCATGTTTGGGAAATTCCACTAGTACAACCCCTAATAATAATCTTGGCGGAATTTTATAGGAAAGGGGCTTCTAACTGATCCAAACATGTTTTAAATGTGGTGGACACATGCATGCCAGAAATGTGTTTAGGAAGCAAGTGACCTAATGATCCAAAAATTTCAAGGAGTAGAAAAAATCAAATTCTCAAGTTGTTGGATGTTTAACAACCCACTTTTTGGCGATCCTTAAAAATCACAGATACTTTTTGGAATTATCACTCTCAGCTTTTTGTGCATTTCCATTTTGGAAGTTCAATTTTTTTTTTGAGATTCAAAACCCACTCTCCCATTTTTCTCGTAAACAAAAACGATATGAGGAATAACAAAATAAAATTTTTATGCAAATAAATTTGAAAACTATAATAAATGTAAGTGAACGCACTAAAAATGAACACCAAGGTTTTGTTATCCCTGTTTGGGAAATTCCACTAGCTCAACCCCTAATAATAAGCTTGGTGGAATTTTATGGGAAAAGGGTCTTCTAACTGATCCTAACATGCTTTAAAGGTGGTGGACACGCATGCCAGAAACGTGTTGAGGATGCAAGTGACCTAATGATCCAAAAATTTCAAGGAGTGGAAAAAATCAAATTCTCAAGTTGTTGGATGTTTAACAACCCACTTTTTGACTATCCTTAAAAATCACAGATACTTTTTGGAATTATCTCTCTCTGCTTTTGTGCATTTCCATTTTGGAAGTTCAAATTTTTTTTCAGATCCAAAACTCACTCTCCCATTTTTCTCGTAAACAAAAACGATATGAGGAAATAAAAATTTTATGCAAATAAATTTGAAAACTATAATAAATGTAAGTGAACGCACTAAAAATGAACACCAAGGTTTTGTTATCCTTGTTTGGGAAATTCCACTAGCAATAAGCTTGGTGGAATTTTATGGGAAAAAGGGTCTTCTAACTGATCCTAACATGCTTTAAAGGTGGTGGACATGCATGCCAGAAACGTGTTGAGGATGCAAGTAACCTAATGATCCAAAAATTTCAAGGAGTAGAAAAACTCAAATTCTCAAGTGGTTGGATGTTTAACAACCCACTTTTTGACTATCCTTAGAAATCACAGATACTTTTTGGAATTATCTGTGTCAGCTTTTGTACATTTCCATTTTGGACGTTCAAAATTTTGTTCAGATCCAAAACTCACTCTCCCATTTTTCTCGTAAACAAAAAGGATATGAGGCGTAACAAAATAAAAATTTTATGCAAATAAATTTGAAAACTATAATAAATGTAAGTGAACGCACTAAAAATGAACACCACGGTTTTGTTATCCATGTTTGGGAAATTCCACTAGTACAACCCCTAATAATAAGCTTGGTGGAATTTTATAGGAAAGGGACTTCTAACTGATCCTAACATGCTTGAAACGTGGTTGACATGCTTGCCAGAAACATGTTGAGGATGCAAGTGACCTAATGATCCAAAAATTTCTAGGAGTAGAAAAATTCAAATTCTCAAGTGGTTGGATGTTTAACAACCCACTTTTTGACAATCCTTAAAAATCACAGATACTTTTTGGAATTATCTCACTCATCTTTTGTGCATTTCCATTTTCGATGTTCAAATTTTTTTTCAGATCCAAAACTCACTCTCCTATTTTTCTCGTAAACAAAAAATATATGACGCATAACAAAATGAAAATTTTATGCAAAAAGATTTGAAATCGATAATAAGCACTAAAAATGAACTCCAAGGTTTTGTTATCCATGTTTGGGAAATTCCACTAGTACAACCCCTAATAATAATCTTGGCGGAATTTTATAGGAAAGGGGCTTCTAACTGATCCAAACATGTTTTAAATGTGGTGGACACATGCATGCCAGAAATGTGTTTAGGAAGCAAGTGACCTAATGATCCAAAAATTTCAAGGAGTAGAAAAAATCAAATTCTCAAGTTGTTGGATGTTTAACAACCCACTTTTTGGCGATCCTTAAAAATCACAGATACTTTTTGGAATTATCACTCTCAGCTTTTTGTGCATTTCCATTTTGGAAGTTCAATTTTTTTTTTGAGATTCAAAACCCACTCTCCCATTTTTCTCGTAAACAAAAACGATATGAGGAATAACAAAATAAAATTTTTATGCAAATAAATTTGAAAACTATAATAAATGTAAGTGAACGCACTAAAAATGAACACCAAGGTTTTGTTATCCCTGTTTGGGAAATTCCACTAGCTCAACCCCTAATAATAAGCTTGGTGGAATTTTATGGGAAAAGGGTCTTCTAACTGATCCTAACATGCTTTAAAGGTGGTGGACACGCATGCCAGAAACGTGTTGAGGATGCAAGTGACCTAATGATCCAAAAATTTCAAGGAGTGGAAAAAATCAAATTCTCAAGTTGTTGGATGTTTAACAACCCACTTTTTGACTATCCTTAAAAATCACAGATACTTTTTGGAATTATCTCTCTCTGCTTTTGTGCATTTCCATTTTGGAAGTTCAAATTTTTTTTCAGATCCAAAACTCACTCTCCCATTTTTCTCGTAAACAAAAACGATATGAGGAAATAAAAATTTTATGCAAATAAATTTGAAAACTATAATAAATGTAAGTGAACGCACTAAAAATGAACACCAAGGTTTTGTTATCCTTGTTTGGGAAATTCCACTAGCAATAAGCTTGGTGGAATTTTATGGGAAAAAGGGTCTTCTAACTGATCCTAACATGCTTTAAAGGTGGTGGACATGCATGCCAGAAACGTGTTGAGGATGCAAGTAACCTAATGATCCAAAAATTTCAAGGAGTAGAAAAACTCAAATTCTCAAGTGGTTGGATGTTTAACAACCCACTTTTTGACTATCCTTAGAAATCACAGATACTTTTTGGAATTATCTGTGTCAGCTTTTGTACATTTCCATTTTGGACGTTCAAAATTTTGTTCAGATCCAAAACTCACTCTCCCATTTTTCTCGTAAACAAAAAGGATATGAGGCGTAACAAAATAAAAATTTTATGCAAATAAATTTGAAAACTATAATAAATGTAAGTGAACGCACTAAAAATGAACACCACGGTTTTGTTATCCATGTTTGGGAAATTCCACTAGTACAACCCCTAATAATAAGCTTGGTGGAATTTTATAGGAAAGGGACTTCTAACTGATCCTAACATGCTTGAAACGTGGTTGACATGCTTGCCAGAAACATGTTGAGGATGCAAGTGACCTAATGATCCAAAAATTTCTAGGAGTAGAAAAATTCAAATTCTCAAGTGGTTGGATGTTTAACAACCCACTTTTTGACAATCCTTAAAAATCACAGATACTTTTTGGAATTATCTCACTCATCTTTTGTGCATTTCCATTTTCGATGTTCAAATTTTTTTTCAGATCCAAAACTCACTCTCCTATTTTTCTCGTAAACAAAAAATATATGACGCATAACAAAATGAAAATTTTATGCAAAAAGATTTGAAATCGATAATAAGCACTAAAAATGAACTCCAAGGTTTTGTTATCCATGTTTGGGAAATTCCACTAGTACAACCCCTAATAATAATCTTGGCGGAATTTTATAGGAAAGGGGCTTCTAACTGATCCAAACATGTTTTAAATGTGGTGGACACATGCATGCCAGAAATGTGTTTAGGAAGCAAGTGACCTAATGATCCAAAAATTTCAAGGAGTAGAAAAAGTCAAATTCTCAAGTTGTTGGATGTTTAACAACCCACTTTTTGGCGATCCTTAAAAATCACAGATACTTTTTGGAATTATCACTCTCAGCTTTTTGTGCATTTCCATTTTGGAAGTTCAATTTTTTTTTTGAGATTCAAAACCCACTCTCCCATTTTTCTCGTAAACAAAAACGATATGAGGAATAACAAAATAAAATTTTTATGCAAATAAATTTGAAAACTATAATAAATGTAAGTGAACGCACTAAAAATGAACACCAAGGTTTTGTTATCCCTGTTTGGGAAATTCCACTAGCTCAACCCCTAATAATAAGCTTGGTGGAATTTTATGGGAAAAGGGTCTTCTAACTGATCCTAACATGCTTTAAAGGTGGTGGACACGCATGCCAGAAACGTGTTGAGGATGCAAGTGACCTAATGATCCAAAAATTTCAAGGAGTGGAAAAAATCAAATTCTCAAGTTGTTGGATGTTTAACAACCCACTTTTTGACTATCCTTAAAAATCACAGATACTTTTTGGAATTATCTCTCTCTGCTTTTGTGCATTTCCATTTTGGAAGTTCAAATTTTTTTTCAGATCCAAAACTCACTCTCCCATTTTTCTCGTAAACAAAAACGATATGAGGAAATAAAAATTTTATGCAAATAAATTTGAAAACTATAATAAATGTAAGTGAACGCACTAAAAATGAACACCAAGGTTTTGTTATCCTTGTTTGGGAAATTCCACTAGCAATAAGCTTGGAGGAATTTTATGGGAAAAAGGGTCTTCTAACTGATCCTAACATGCTTTAAAGGTGGTGGACATGCATGCCAGAAACGTGTTGAGGATGCAAGTAACCTAATGATCCAAAAATTTCAAGGAGTAGAAAAACTCAAATTCTCAAGTGGTTGGATGTTTAACAACCCACTTTTTGACTATCCTTAGAAATCACAGATACTTTTTGGAATTATCTGTGTCAGCTTTTGTACATTTCCATTTTGGACGTTCAAAATTTTGTTCAGATCCAAAACTCACTCTCCCATTTTTCTCGTAAACAAAAAGGATATGAGGCGTAACAAAATAAAAATTTTATGCAAATAAATTTGAAAACTATAATAAATGTAAGTGAACGCACTAAAAATGAACACCACGGTTTTGTTATCCATGTTTGGGAAATTCCACTAGTACAACCCCTAATAATAAGCTTGGTGGAATTTTATAGGAAAGGGACTTCTAACTGATCCTAACATGCTTGAAACGTGGTTGACATGCTTGCCAGAAACATGTTGAGGATGCAAGTGACCTAATGATCCAAAAATTTCTAGGAGTAGAAAAATTCAAATTCTCAAGTGGTTGGATGTTTAACAACCCACTTTTTGACAATCCTTAAAAATCACAGATACTTTTTGGAATTATCTCACTCATCTTTTGTGCATTTCCATTTTCGATGTTCAAATTTTTTTTCAGATCCAAAACTCACTCTCCTATTTTTCTCGTAAACAAAAAATATATGACGCATAACAAAATGAAAATTTTATGCAAAAAGATTTGAAATCGATAATAAGCACTAAAAATGAACTCCAAGGTTTTGTTATCCATGTTTGGGAAATTCCACTAGTACAACCCCTAATAATAATCTTGGCGGAATTTTATAGGAAAGGGGCTTCTAACTGATCCAAACATGTTTTAAATGTGGTGGACACATGCATGCCAGAAATGTGTTTAGGAAGCAAGTGACCTAATGATCCAAAAATTTCAAGGAGTAGAAAAAATCAAATTCTCAAGTTGTTGGATGTTTAACAACCCACTTTTTGGCGATCCTTAAAAATCACAGATACTTTTTGGAATTATCACTCTCAGCTTTTTGTGCATTTCCATTTTGGAAGTTCAATTTTTTTTTTGAGATTCAAAACCCACTCTCCCATTTTTCTCGTAAACAAAAACGATATGAGGAATAACAAAATAAAATTTTTATGCAAATAAATTTGAAAACTATAATAAATGTAAGTGAACGCACTAAAAATGAACACCAAGGTTTTGTTATCCCTGTTTGGGAAATTCCACTAGCTCAACCCCTAATAATAAGCTTGGTGGAATTTTATGGGAAAAGGGTCTTCTAACTGATCCTAACATGCTTTAAAGGTGGTGGACACGCATGCCAGAAACGTGTTGAGGATGCAAGTGACCTAATGATCCAAAAATTTCAAGGAGTGGAAAAAATCAAATTCTCAAGTTGTTGGATGTTTAACAACCCACTTTTTGACTATCCTTAAAAATCACAGATACTTTTTGGAATTATCTCTCTCTGCTTTTGTGCATTTCCATTTTGGAAGTTCAAATTTTTTTTCAGATCCAAAACTCACTCTCCCATTTTTCTCGTAAACAAAAACGATATGAGGAAATAAAAATTTTATGCAAATAAATTTGAAAACTATAATAAATGTAAGTGAACGCACTAAAAATGAACACCAAGGTTTTGTTATCCTTGTTTGGGAAATTCCACTAGCAATAAGCTTGGTGGAATTTTATGGGAAAAAGGGTCTTCTAACTGATCCTAACATGCTTTAAAGGTGGTGGACATGCATGCCAGAAACGTGTTGAGGATGCAAGTAACCTAATGATCCAAAAATTTCAAGGAGTAGAAAAACTCAAATTCTCAAGTGGTTGGATGTTTAACAACCCACTTTTTGACTATCCTTAGAAATCACAGATACTTTTTGGAATTATCTGTGTCAGCTTTTGTACATTTCCATTTTGGACGTTCAAAATTTTGTTCAGATCCAAAACTCACTCTCCCATTTTTCTCGTAAACAAAAAGGATATGAGGCGTAACAAAATAAAAATTTTATGCAAATAAATTTGAAAACTATAATAAATGTAAGTGAACGCACTAAAAATGAACACCACGGTTTTGTTATCCATGTTTGGGAAATTCCACTAGTACAACCCCTAATAATAAGCTTGGTGGAATTTTATAGGAAAGGGACTTCTAACTGATCCTAACATGCTTGAAACGTGGTTGACATGCTTGCCAGAAACATGTTGAGGATGCAAGTGACCTAATGATCCAAAAATTTCTAGGAGTAGAAAAATTCAAATTCTCAAGTGGTTGGATGTTTAACAACCCACTTTTTGACAATCCTTAAAAATCACAGATACTTTTTGGAATTATCTCACTCATCTTTTGTGCATTTCCATTTTCGATGTTCAAATTTTTTTTCAGATCCAAAACTCACTCTCCTATTTTTCTCGTAAACAAAAAATATATGACGCATAACAAAATGAAAATTTTATGCAAAAAGATTTGAAATCGATAATAAGCACTAAAAATGAACTCCAAGGTTTTGTTATCCATGTTTGGGAAATTCCACTAGTACAACCCCTAATAATAATCTTGGCGGAATTTTATAGGAAAGGGGCTTCTAACTGATCCAAACATGTTTTAAATGTGGTGGACACATGCATGCCAGAAATGTGTTTAGGAAGCAAGTGACCTAATGATCCAAAAATTTCAAGGAGTAGAAAAAATCAAATTCTCAAGTTGTTGGATGTTTAACAACCCACTTTTTGGCGATCCTTAAAAATCACAGATACTTTTTGGAATTATCACTCTCAGCTTTTTGTGCATTTCCATTTTGGAAGTTCAATTTTTTTTTTGAGATTCAAAACCCACTCTCCCATTTTTCTCGTAAACAAAAACGATATGAGGAATAACAAAATAAAATTTTTATGCAAATAAATTTGAAAACTATAATAAATGTAAGTGAACGCACTAAAAATGAACACCAAGGTTTTGTTATCCCTGTTTGGGAAATTCCACTAGCTCAACCCCTAATAATAAGCTTGGTGGAATTTTATGGGAAAAGGGTCTTCTAACTGATCCTAACATGCTTTAAAGGTGGTGGACACGCATGCCAGAAACGTGTTGAGGATGCAAGTGACCTAATGATCCAAAAATTTCAAGGAGTGGAAAAAATCAAATTCTCAAGTTGTTGGATGTTTAACAACCCACTTTTTGACTATCCTTAAAAATCACAGATACTTTTTGGAATTATCTCTCTCTGCTTTTGTGCATTTCCATTTTGGAAGTTCAAATTTTTTTTCAGATCCAAAACTCACTCTCCCATTTTTCTCGTAAACAAAAACGATATGAGGAAATAAAAATTTTATGCAAATAAATTTGAAAACTATAATAAATGTAAGTGAACGCACTAAAAATGAACACCAAGGTTTTGTTATCCTTGTTTGGGAAATTCCACTAGCAATAAGCTTGGTGGAATTTTATGGGAAAAAGGGTCTTCTAACTGATCCTAACATGCTTTAAAGGTGGTGGACATGCATGCCAGAAACGTGTTGAGGATGCAAGTAACCTAATGATCCAAAAATTTCAAGGAGTAGAAAAACTCAAATTCTCAAGTGGTTGGATGTTTAACAACCCACTTTTTGACTATCCTTAGAAATCACAGATACTTTTTGGAATTATCTGTGTCAGCTTTTGTACATTTCCATTTTGGACGTTCAAAATTTTGTTCAGATCCAAAACTCACTCTCCCATTTTTCTCGTAAACAAAAAGGATATGAGGCGTAACAAAATAAAAATTTTATGCAAATAAATTTGAAAACTATAATAAATGTAAGTGAACGCACTAAAAATGAACACCACGGTTTTGTTATCCATGTTTGGGAAATTCCACTAGTACAACCCCTAATAATAAGCTTGGTGGAATTTTATAGGAAAGGGACTTCTAACTGATCCTAACATGCTTGAAACGTGGTTGACATGCTTGCCAGAAACATGTTGAGGATGCAAGTGACCTAATGATCCAAAAATTTCTAGGAGTAGAAAAATTCAAATTCTCAAGTGGTTGGATGTTTAACAACCCACTTTTTGACAATCCTTAAAAATCACAGATACTTTTTGGAATTATCTCACTCAT
Source organism: Aristolochia californica (assembly GCF_029961685.1). Taxonomy (NCBI): domain Eukaryota; kingdom Viridiplantae; phylum Streptophyta; class Magnoliopsida; order Piperales; family Aristolochiaceae; genus Aristolochia; species Aristolochia californica. The sequence goes on along the minus strand of NW_027181965.1, from coordinate 8,088 downwards.
CTTTTGTGCATTTCCATTTTCGATGTTCAAATTTTTTTTCAGATCCAAAACTCACTCTCCTATTTTTCTCGTAAACAAAAAATATATGACGCATAACAAAATGAAAATTTTATGCAAAAAGATTTGAAATCGATAATAAGCACTAAAAATGAACTCCAAGGTTTTGTTATCCATGTTTGGGAAATTCCACTAGTACAACCCCTAATAATAATCTTGGCGGAATTTTATAGGAAAGGGGCTTCTAACTGATCCAAACATGTTTTAAATGTGGTGGACACATGCATGCCAGAAATGTGTTTAGGAAGCAAGTGACCTAATGATCCAAAAATTTCAAGGAGTAGAAAAAATCAAATTCTCAAGTTGTTGGATGTTTAACAACCCACTTTTTGGCGATCCTTAAAAATCACAGATACTTTTTGGAATTATCACTCTCAGCTTTTTGTGCATTTCCATTTTGGAAGTTCAATTTTTTTTTTGAGATTCAAAACCCACTCTCCCATTTTTCTCGTAAACAAAAACGATATGAGGAATAACAAAATAAAATTTTTATGCAAATAAATTTGAAAACTATAATAAATGTAAGTGAACGCACTAAAAATGAACACCAAGGTTTTGTTATCCCTGTTTGGGAAATTCCACTAGCTCAACCCCTAATAATAAGCTTGGTGGAATTTTATGGGAAAAGGGTCTTCTAACTGATCCTAACATGCTTTAAAGGTGGTGGACACGCATGCCAGAAACGTGTTGAGGATGCAAGTGACCTAATGATCCAAAAATTTCAAGGAGTGGAAAAAATCAAATTCTCAAGTTGTTGGATGTTTAACAACCCACTTTTTGACTATCCTTAAAAATCACAGATACTTTTTGGAATTATCTCTCTCTGCTTTTGTGCATTTCCATTTTGGAAGTTCAAATTTTTTTTCAGATCCAAAACTCACTCTCCCATTTTTCTCGTAAACAAAAACGATATGAGGAAATAAAAATTTTATGCAAATAAATTTGAAAACTATAATAAATGTAAGTGAACGCACTAAAAATGAACACCAAGGTTTTGTTATCCTTGTTTGGGAAATTCCACTAGCAATAAGCTTGGTGGAATTTTATGGGAAAAAGGGTCTTCTAACTGATCCTAACATGCTTTAAAGGTGGTGGACATGCATGCCAGAAACGTGTTGAGGATGCAAGTAACCTAATGATCCAAAAATTTCAAGGAGTAGAAAAACTCAAATTCTCAAGTGGTTGGATGTTTAACAACCCACTTTTTGACTATCCTTAGAAATCACAGATACTTTTTGGAATTATCTGTGTCAGCTTTTGTACATTTCCATTTTGGACGTTCAAAATTTTGTTCAGATCCAAAACTCACTCTCCCATTTTTCTCGTAAACAAAAAGGATATGAGGCGTAACAAAATAAAAATTTTATGCAAATAAATTTGAAAACTATAATAAATGTAAGTGAACGCACTAAAAATGAACACCACGGTTTTGTTATCCATGTTTGGGAAATTCCACTAGTACAACCCCTAATAATAAGCTTGGTGGAATTTTATAGGAAAGGGACTTCTAACTGATCCTAACATGCTTGAAACGTGGTTGACATGCTTGCCAGAAACATGTTGAGGATGCAAGTGACCTAATGATCCAAAAATTTCTAGGAGTAGAAAAATTCAAATTCTCAAGTGGTTGGATGTTTAACAACCCACTTTTTGACAATCCTTAAAAATCACAGATACTTTTTGGAATTATCTCACTCATCTTTTGTGCATTTCCATTTTCGATGTTCAAATTTTTTTTCAGATCCAAAACTCACTCTCCTATTTTTCTCGTAAACAAAAAATATATGACGCATAACAAAATGAAAATTTTATGCAAAAAGATTTGAAATCGATAATAAGCACTAAAAATGAACTCCAAGGTTTTGTTATCCATGTTTGGGAAATTCCACTAGTACAACCCCTAATAATAATCTTGGCGGAATTTTATAGGAAAGGGGCTTCTAACTGATCCAAACATGTTTTAAATGTGGTGGACACATGCATGCCAGAAATGTGTTTAGGAAGCAAGTGACCTAATGATCCAAAAATTTCAAGGAGTAGAAAAAATCAAATTCTCAAGTTGTTGGATGTTTAACAACCCACTTTTTGGCGATCCTTAAAAATCACAGATACTTTTTGGAATTATCACTCTCAGCTTTTTGTGCATTTCCATTTTGGAAGTTCAATTTTTTTTTTGAGATTCAAAACCCACTCTCCCATTTTTCTCGTAAACAAAAACGATATGAGGAATAACAAAATAAAATTTTTATGCAAATAAATTTGAAAACTATAATAAATGTAAGTGAACGCACTAAAAATGAACACCAAGGTTTTGTTATCCCTGTTTGGGAAATTCCACTAGCTCAACCCCTAATAATAAGCTTGGTGGAATTTTATGGGAAAAGGGTCTTCTAACTGATCCTAACATGCTTTAAAGGTGGTGGACACGCATGCCAGAAACGTGTTGAGGATGCAAGTGACCTAATGATCCAAAAATTTCAAGGAGTGGAAAAAATCAAATTCTCAAGTTGTTGGATGTTTAACAACCCACTTTTTGACTATCCTTAAAAATCACAGATACTTTTTGGAATTATCTCTCTCTGCTTTTGTGCATTTCCATTTTGGAAGTTCAAATTTTTTTTCAGATCCAAAACTCACTCTCCCATTTTTCTCGTAAACAAAAACGATATGAGGAAATAAAAATTTTATGCAAATAAATTTGAAAACTATAATAAATGTAAGTGAACGCACTAAAAATGAACACCAAGGTTTTGTTATCCTTGTTTGGGAAATTCCACTAGCAATAAGCTTGGTGGAATTTTATGGGAAAAAGGGTCTTCTAACTGATCCTAACATGCTTTAAAGGTGGTGGACATGCATGCCAGAAACGTGTTGAGGATGCAAGTAACCTAATGATCCAAAAATTTCAAGGAGTAGAAAAACTCAAATTCTCAAGTGGTTGGATGTTTAACAACCCACTTTTTGACTATCCTTAGAAATCACAGATACTTTTTGGAATTATCTGTGTCAGCTTTTGTACATTTCCATTTTGGACGTTCAAAATTTTGTTCAGATCCAAAACTCACTCTCCCATTTTTCTCGTAAACAAAAAGGATATGAGGCGTAACAAAATAAAAATTTTATGCAAATAAATTTGAAAACTATAATAAATGTAAGTGAACGCACTAAAAATGAACACCACGGTTTTGTTATCCATGTTTGGGAAATTCCACTAGTACAACCCCTAATAATAAGCTTGGTGGAATTTTATAGGAAAGGGACTTCTAACTGATCCTAACATGCTTGAAACGTGGTTGACATGCTTGCCAGAAACATGTTGAGGATGCAAGTGACCTAATGATCCAAAAATTTCTAGGAGTAGAAAAATTCAAATTCTCAAGTGGTTGGATGTTTAACAACCCACTTTTTGACAATCCTTAAAAATCACAGATACTTTTTGGAATTATCTCACTCATCTTTTGTGCATTTCCATTTTCGATGTTCAAATTTTTTTTCAGATCCAAAACTCACTCTCCTATTTTTCTCGTAAACAAAAAATATATGACGCATAACAAAATGAAAATTTTATGCAAAAAGATTTGAAATCGATAATAAGCACTAAAAATGAACTCCAAGGTTTTGTTATCCATGTTTGGGAAATTCCACTAGTACAACCCCTAATAATAATCTTGGCGGAATTTTATAGGAAAGGGGCTTCTAACTGATCCAAACATGTTTTAAATGTGGTGGACACATGCATGCCAGAAATGTGTTTAGGAAGCAAGTGACCTAATGATCCAAAAATTTCAAGGAGTAGAAAAAATCAAATTCTCAAGTTGTTGGATGTTTAACAACCCACTTTTTGGCGATCCTTAAAAATCACAGATACTTTTTGGAATTATCACTCTCAGCTTTTTGTGCATTTCCATTTTGGAAGTTCAATTTTTTTTTTGAGATTCAAAACCCACTCTCCCATTTTTCTCGTAAACAAAAACGATATGAGGAATAACAAAATAAAATTTTTATGCAAATAAATTTGAAAACTATAATAAATGTAAGTGAACGCACTAAAAATGAACACCAAGGTTTTGTTATCCCTGTTTGGGAAATTCCACTAGCTCAACCCCTAATAATAAGCTTGGTGGAATTTTATGGGAAAAGGGTCTTCTAACTGATCCTAACATGCTTTAAAGGTGGTGGACACGCATGCCAGAAACGTGTTGAGGATGCAAGTGACCTAATGATCCAAAAATTTCAAGGAGTGGAAAAAATCAAATTCTCAAGTTGTTGGATGTTTAACAACCCACTTTTTGACTATCCTTAAAAATCACAGATACTTTTTGGAATTATCTCTCTCTGCTTTTGTGCATTTCCATTTTGGAAGTTCAAATTTTTTTTCAGATCCAAAACTCACTCTCCCATTTTTCTCGTAAACAAAAACGATATGAGGAAATAAAAATTTTATGCAAATAAATTTGAAAACTATAATAAATGTAAGTGAACGCACTAAAAATGAACACCAAGGTTTTGTTATCCTTGTTTGGGAAATTCCACTAGCAATAAGCTTGGAGGAATTTTATGGGAAAAAGGGTCTTCTAACTGATCCTAACATGCTTTAAAGGTGGTGGACATGCATGCCAGAAACGTGTTGAGGATGCAAGTAACCTAATGATCCAAAAATTTCAAGGAGTAGAAAAACTCAAATTCTCAAGTGGTTGGATGTTTAACAACCCACTTTTTGACTATCCTTAGAAATCACAGATACTTTTTGGAATTATCTGTGTCAGCTTTTGTACATTTCCATTTTGGACGTTCAAAATTTTGTTCAGATCCAAAACTCACTCTCCCATTTTTCTCGTAAACAAAAAGGATATGAGGCGTAACAAAATAAAAATTTTATGCAAATAAATTTGAAAACTATAATAAATGTAAGTGAACGCACTAAAAATGAACACCACGGTTTTGTTATCCATGTTTGGGAAATTCCACTAGTACAACCCCTAATAATAAGCTTGGTGGAATTTTATAGGAAAGGGACTTCTAACTGATCCTAACATGCTTGAAACGTGGTTGACATGCTTGCCAGAAACATGTTGAGGATGCAAGTGACCTAATGATCCAAAAATTTCTAGGAGTAGAAAAATTCAAATTCTCAAGTGGTTGGATGTTTAACAACCCACTTTTTGACAATCCTTAAAAATCACAGATACTTTTTGGAATTATCTCACTCATCTTTTGTGCATTTCCATTTTCGATGTTCAAATTTTTTTTCAGATCCAAAACTCACTCTCCTATTTTTCTCGTAAACAAAAAATATATGACGCATAACAAAATGAAAATTTTATGCAAAAAGATTTGAAATCGATAATAAGCACTAAAAATGAACTCCAAGGTTTTGTTATCCATGTTTGGGAAATTCCACTAGTACAACCCCTAATAATAATCTTGGCGGAATTTTATAGGAAAGGGGCTTCTAACTGATCCAAACATGTTTTAAATGTGGTGGACACATGCATGCCAGAAATGTGTTTAGGAAGCAAGTGACCTAATGATCCAAAAATTTCAAGGAGTAGAAAAAATCAAATTCTCAAGTTGTTGGATGTTTAACAACCCACTTTTTGGCGATCCTTAAAAATCACAGATACTTTTTGGAATTATCACTCTCAGCTTTTTGTGCATTTCCATTTTGGAAGTTCAATTTTTTTTTTGAGATTCAAAACCCACTCTCCCATTTTTCTCGTAAACAAAAACGATATGAGGAATAACAAAATAAAATTTTTATGCAAATAAATTTGAAAACTATAATAAATGTAAGTGAACGCACTAAAAATGAACACCAAGGTTTTGTTATCCCTGTTTGGGAAATTCCACTAGCTCAACCCCTAATAATAAGCTTGGTGGAATTTTATGGGAAAAGGGTCTTCTAACTGATCCTAACATGCTTTAAAGGTGGTGGACACGCATGCCAGAAACGTGTTGAGGATGCAAGTGACCTAATGATCCAAAAATTTCAAGGAGTGGAAAAAATCAAATTCTCAAGTTGTTGGATGTTTAACAACCCACTTTTTGACTATCCTTAAAAATCACAGATACTTTTTGGAATTATCTCTCTCTGCTTTTGTGCATTTCCATTTTGGAAGTTCAAATTTTTTTTCAGATCCAAAACTCACTCTCCCATTTTTCTCGTAAACAAAAACGATATGAGGAAATAAAAATTTTATGCAAATAAATTTGAAAACTATAATAAATGTAAGTGAACGCACTAAAAATGAACACCAAGGTTTTGTTATCCTTGTTTGGGAAATTCCACTAGCAATAAGCTTGGTGGAATTTTATGGGAAAAAGGGTCTTCTAACTGATCCTAACATGCTTTAAAGGTGGTGGACATGCATGCCAGAAACGTGTTGAGGATGCAAGTAACCTAATGATCCAAAAATTTCAAGGAGTAGAAAAACTCAAATTCTCAAGTGGTTGGATGTTTAACAACCCACTTTTTGACTATCCTTAGAAATCACAGATACTTTTTGGAATTATCTGTGTCAGCTTTTGTACATTTCCATTTTGGACGTTCAAAATTTTGTTCAGATCCAAAACTCACTCTCCCATTTTTCTCGTAAACAAAAAGGATATGAGGCGTAACAAAATAAAAATTTTATGCAAATAAATTTGAAAACTATAATAAATGTAAGTGAACGCACTAAAAATGAACACCACGGTTTTGTTATCCATGTTTGGGAAATTCCACTAGTACAACCCCTAATAATAAGCTTGGTGGAATTTTATAGGAAAGGGACTTCTAACTGATCCTAACATGCTTGAAACGTGGTTGACATGCTTGCCAGAAACATGTTGAGGATGCAAGTGACCTAATGATCCAAAAATTTCTAGGAGTAGAAAAATTCAAATTCTCAAGTGGTTGGATGTTTAACAACCCACTTTTTGACAATCCTTAAAAATCACAGATACTTTTTGGAATTATCTCACTCATCTTTTGTGCATTTCCATTTTCGATGTTCAAATTTTTTTTCAGATCCAAAACTCACTCTCCTATTTTTCTCGTAAACAAAAAATATATGACGCATAACAAAATGAAAATTTTATGCAAAAAGATTTGAAATCGATAATAAGCACTAAAAATGAACTCCAAGGTTTTGTTATCCATGTTTGGGAAATTCCACTAGTACAACCCCTAATAATAATCTTGGCGGAATTTTATAGGAAAGGGGCTTCTAACTGATCCAAACATGTTTTAAATGTGGTGGACACATGCATGCCAGAAATGTGTTTAGGAAGCAAGTGACCTAATGATCCAAAAATTTCAAGGAGTAGAAAAAATCAAATTCTCAAGTTGTTGGATGTTTAACAACCCACTTTTTGGCGATCCTTAAAAATCACAGATACTTTTTGGAATTATCACTCTCAGCTTTTTGTGCATTTCCATTTTGGAAGTTCAATTTTTTTTTTGAGATTCAAAACCCACTCTCCCATTTTTCTCGTAAACAAAAACGATATGAGGAATAACAAAATAAAATTTTTATGCAAATAAATTTGAAAACTATAATAAATGTAAGTGAACGCACTAAAAATGAACACCAAGGTTTTGTTATCCCTGTTTGGGAAATTCCACTAGCTCAACCCCTAATAATAAGCTTGGTGGAATTTTATGGGAAAAGGGTCTTCTAACTGATCCTAACATGCTTTAAAGGTGGTGGACACGCATGCCAGAAACGTGTTGAGGATGCAAGTGACCTAATGATCCAAAAATTTCAAGGAGTGGAAAAAATCAAATTCTCAAGTTGTTGGATGTTTAACAACCCACTTTTTGACTATCCTTAAAAATCACAGATACTTTTTGGAATTATCTCTCTCTGCTTTTGTGCATTTCCATTTTGGAAGTTCAAATTTTTTTTCAGATCCAAAACTCACTCTCCCATTTTTCTCGTAAACAAAAACGATATGAGGAAATAAAAATTTTATGCAAATAAATTTGAAAACTATAATAAATGTAAGTGAACGCACTAAAAATGAACACCAAGGTTTTGTTATCCTTGT
>NW_027181964.1:0-30211 GCF_029961685.1 Aristolochia californica | reverse complement strand
GTGAAGCCTAGAGAGGCGGAAGCGGCAAATCGCTTCTACCGAGTTCCCCAACTGCAGCTTTGCTTAGTAGCTTAACTCTTTCTACTCTACTGGCGTGGCGCTGCTGGATGCTTCTGATCAATAGGAAGAGGAGGAAAAAAAAAGCTGATGATGAGCATCTATTTGAGTCGATCATTTCCAAGATCTAATTCCAGTTTTTTCTTATGTAATGGAAATGCCTCACAATCTCAAGTTTTACGCTTAAGGGAAGACATGTTCTTGGTGGATGCAGGACCTGGGACCCCCAGAATTTGTATGCAAGATGAGCCTACAGGAGTGCCAATCAACCGAGCCACCAGGTTTGAGAATAAGGTTGGATTCCTGGATGTAGTGGCTGGTGAATCACTGATCAAAGAGCAGATTTTGGAGAGATTCTTCATCGATCTAGTGGCCGGTGAATCACTGATCAAAGAGCGAGCAGCCGCCAGGTTTAATGATTTGGTGGGATCCACAGATGTAGTGGCTGGTGAACCGCTTCTTCTTCCACGAAGATTCAGACAAAACCGAGCTTGGATGGAACTGAACAAGATTTGGCGAACGAATACAAAGGTCAAAGGCATTTTTATGGAAAAAGTCAAAGGAGGTTATTCAATAGCAATCGCAGGTTTCATTACTTCTCTTCCATCCCGTCCTCTCAACAACACTCAAAGGATAGCGAATGATCGATTCACCATTGAGAGCATTAACCCCAAAAGGACGAATATTGTGGTGTTCTAACAGCGGCAGATCAAACAAGAACTTGATGAGCGAAATCCGCGTACGAAAAAGAAAAAAGAGAGAGAATTTTGCTTTTCTTAAGCGCCTTCTTCTCCTGATCCTGAGAACACTCTATCACCTTAATCCATTCTTTTGTTGAGGGAACAAGCAACTCCGGGTTGGTGTGGTGCAACCCTCGCCTAGCGCGAAAGGCTCTGTAAGACCTCGCGTTAGCGCAGCCGTTTGATTGCTTGCCCTCTATTTACATAGCGAAGAAAGGCTCTTGCTCGAATGCGTGACTGCGGCGCGCCTATCGCCCCGGCACTCTCAAATGCATGTTGGGTTGGGGCCAGCAATCAGACTGCAACTAGGGAGACGAAGAATGGAATTGAAGGCAGAGTCAAACTTTGATTTGAACACCAACCAACGAGTGGCGGATTTGGATGGACAGAAGAGGAGTAGCGCGCTACTTATAGCAGCCAGTGAGCGGAGCGCGGATGCGCTCGCTCAAAGCCATACGCACACTTCCTGCGCACAAGCCCACTTGCTGCCATGCGCACATGCCCCTCTCGCGCGTCAAGCTCTATTGCTACAGGGCTACGCACAAAGTAGCAAGAGGCGCTTCTCGCCCCCCGCATGGCCACACCAACCCTCGCCTAAGGTAATCGCCTCACGGCACTCTTGCTATCAGGTATCAAGCCCCTGTACGCAATTGGGCCATAGGGGGCACTAGCCCACACGCCCGCGGGCAGCAAGTGCCTTAGGGCTTGTGCGCTAGCGGCCCTATTGCAACAGGGCTTGAGCGCGGCTTGACTTGCCTGACTCCATAGGGGCCCAAGCTCTTGCTGGTAGCCAGTCTTTCACTTCAAAACCGGAACTCCCATGCCTTTCTTGGTCGGACCAACCCAACCGGCGATTTCCGACAAGTCTTTCATCATTTGGAGAGCAAGAAGCGGAACAAAAAGAAAGCTTTCTTTATATTTATGGATAACCAATCCATTTTCCAATATAGTTATGAGACTTTCCCCAAGAAATGGGTACATAAAATGGAAAGATCGGAACATGGGAATAGATCTGATACCAATACGGACTACCTATTTCAATTGTTGTGCTTTCTTAAATTTCATACCTATACACGGGTTCAAGTTTCGATCGATATTTGCGGAGTTGATCATCCCTCTCGAAAACGAAGATTTGAAGTGGTCCATAATTTACTGAGTACTCGGTATAACTCACGCATTCGTGTACAAACCAGTGCAGACGAAGTAACACGAATATCTCCGGTAGTCAGTCTATTTCCATCAGCCGGCTGGTGGGAGCGAGAAGTATGGGATATGTCTGGTGTTTCTTCCATCAATCATCCGGATCTACGCCGTATATCAACAGATCATGGTTTCGAGGGTCATCCATTACGAAAAGACCTTCCTCTGAGTGGATATGTGGAAGTACGCTATGATGATCCAGAGAAACGTGTGGTTTCTGAACCCATTGAGATGACCCAAGAATTTCGCTATTTCGATTCTGCAAGTCCTTGGGAACAGCGTAGCGATAGATAAATTCAGAATCAGAATAGGTCCAGTCCAGGGGACAAATCAATAGGAAATGCTATTTTCTTCGTAAGAATAAGAATGAACTTCTATGAAATGAAAGAGTTTCACGGGAATTGTCTTGATCGTCGGATATCATTGAAAAGAAAAAGAGTTTGAAGTGTTCTCGAACGATTTCCTGCAATTCTTCCCAGCAAGAATAGGCCAAAAATCTTTATAAAGCAAAGGTCGCCCCCCTATTGAGTAAGGCAATAAACGCTCACGCGGGTCTCAAAGCGCCCGGCGGCGCGAGGTTGATGAGCAGGGAGGGTGCATTTGTTCTAGTTGGCCAAACGGCCATCCCCCGTCTTCCCTAGCCAGGGATTAGTCATTCAAGGATCAGTTGATGCGCCGGGATGAAGTTCTTCGGTGCTGCTCCAGGACGAACAGTAGAGGCACATGGAGGTATTGGCTCTCACTATCGATCGGATGGAGGGAACCGCGGCGCCAGCAAGAGCTTGGGCCCCTATGGAGTCAGGCAAGTCAAGCAACGAGCGGAGCAGCGAAGCTGCTAGCGCACAAGCCCTGTTGCAAGAGGCGCCTCACGGCCCCCCTATTGGCCACACCAACCCGGAGTTGCTTGTTCTCTCCAAGCTTTTGCATTCTATAGGGCGAGTACCTTCGCTTTCTAGCTGCCTTTAGCGCGCTATAGCTTTATAGCTTCCAAAACCGATGGTCGAGTAGCTTTGCTTCCTCTCCCTGGATGCTGATCAGCAAGCCTCACCGACGCAGGTCATGGACGCCCCTGTTCACACAGATCTTTAGTTTCAAAATCTGCAAAGAAGAAAGGTGCCGCGATGCCCCTTCCCCAACGGGCCCCCTCTCGTAACAAGAAGCATCAACCGGTTCTTGGAACCTTAGAGGGCCGTTGGCGCCATGTTCAAAGGGCGCTATCCGACTTCATCAAATCCAACAGAATCTATATCATGCTTGCTTAGGAAACGAAAGTCCGTTCGGAGCACTTGGTGGCCACTGTTAACTCTGTGTGGAGTGGATGTGGTTGCCTTTGCTCCCCCTCTTGAGGTGCTTATGGTGGCATATCATATGGATTCTTTGGGATAGATCAAAGGCAGATGGCAGACAAATGCACATAGGTAAGCATTCCATCACTATAAAGCTCTATCATGCGGCAACAAATTTGAGAAAGATCAAAATTTCTTCCCCAGAATCGAAAGTTCAAAAAGAAAAGAAAGAATGAATTTCTTCAATGAGAATGAAAGAAAGAAGACATCCTTGCAAATTCATGTTATCATTCATGCTTGAATGAAAGAAAGAAAGAATGAAATTCAATGAATGTTCAATGATCAAATTCAATTACAATTCATGTTTCTAAATAGAATGAAGAAATTCCAAGTAGAAATTAAAACATCTGACAAAGAATGAAATTACAATTCATGTTTCATTTTCTTTTCATTTCAAATTGAATTTCAAAAGAAAGAAAAAGACTGACGCCGCTACATGCAGAACCACCTTTGTCACCCACCTCCCACCTATCCTACACACAGATCTACGATCTTGAAGATAGGCTGAGTGAGGAAAGAACCAGACGAGCATCCACAATTGGAGCTTTAAAATTCAAAATCGTCTGATGAATGGCATACTTCCCTAACTGGGAGTCAGTTTGACGAGCTGACCGGTAAGGGATAGCCGAAGAGAGGGAAGTAAGGGCTTTCAGGGTTGGAGTCTCAAACCTCACTCTCCACCAGCTAAAAACATTGGTACGATCGTGGTGAGCACCCCGGACACTCGTTCGTTGCTTTCTCCTCTGTTCAGGGGATGGGCTTACATATACTCTTGGATACCTCCGGAGCCACTCGCTGTCACTTGATTTTTGATCTCTTTTTGGCTGAGACGATCCGTGATATGCTTAGACAATACTACTAAAAAGAAGAGAGGTGCTGAGGTTTGGAACAAACTAGTAAGCCGATAGACGAAAGAGCGCATCGCGTCTTCGTCTGATTCACTTGACAGAAGCACGAGTTGGACGGAGCGAGGAGCAAGCATGAGCGCATGCCCGAGAGCTTACTTGCAGCTTTAGTGCCCTATCGCGTATGCCCGCTCCTACCTTTAAGGCTAGTATATCTTCTTCTTTATTGGTAATCTTTCGAAGAAGCAGACTCCAGCAATGAAATGAATATTGTCCCATTCCTCCATTGAAGGAGGGGGAAAGAAAGGAAGCAGAGTCCGGAATGGACTATAGGAAACTGAACAAGAAAGTTCAGTGTACATTAACTGTAAGCGGCCGAAGCTTTATTCCAAAGATCTGCTCGCTGGATCTTCTTCTTCCTTATGTCTAGCCCAGTGCTCCGTAGAAAGAGAAAGGCTCACTACAATATTCCTAATGAAACTAAAAGAAGCACGGAAATGAGACCAAGGTTGGGGTGCTCTATGACGAAAAGGAAAGACCCAGAGGTAGACTCCAGGAATGAAAAAAGAATTAGGATTTAGTATTGAATTGGGACCAAAAAGCATCTAAGGAATTGAGAGGGATATAAACACACTACTAGTTGGCACACTAATAATCGCACTCAACCTTAGATGAAGGGCCCATTGGGTCTCAACCGATACCGAAATCTTGTGAGATCGCTTACTTACAGATTCCTACTTAGCGAAAGAGTACTCCACCTTAAGAGATCGCCGATGCCCAGATTTTTGAGCACGGAGGTCCCAATCCCATGTGGCGTCGGGACAATAATAAGATAGACCGGCAAAGTGAAAGCCAGAATCAAGGAAGTTAAGTCACGTCGCCATGTCATTTCCAGTGTTACAAAGATGAAGATGATGGAATGGTTTGGCTTTTGACCATCTGATCAATAACCTTTTCCAATATTTCGACTTTTAAGTAAAGTGAATTGCCTGAGATAATCCGATCTTCTTGATTTTTGTCCCAATAGATCTCTCCCGAACGACCAGATTAGGTACCATCGTACAATTCTAAGCTAGTTTTGAAAGCTCAAGAATTTCATTGCTTTAAGTTTTCAAAATTTGACCAAAGGTTGAACTGCTTACGAGGCCAGTCCGGTTCTACTAGTGGTTCAAACCAAAGCGAATGGGAACTTCCAATTAAACTAAACATTCAAAAATGAGAAAATCAAATACCTATTGTAAAAACCGTAGGGTAGGGTTCACATTGAACTTTTAGACCAAGGGTCGAATCGAACCGTTGAGGGGCCGGGGTCTTGAGCTAGAGTATAATTTCTTCTTCGTTCACCCGTCAAAATGAAAAGTTTCCCGAAGGGGAAGGCTTTTTTCTTAGTCTTAGTAAGAGAGAAAGAAGAATTATTGTGTTCTCGAAGAAAAAACTTATAGCAGTGGAAGCTAGTCTCTAACAAGAAGCAAAACGACCTTATTTACTAGCGAAGATAGCTAGAATACCTTTTTGCTTTAGACACATGGCCTCTGAAGAGGCACCCTAATATGGGACGAGCGAGACACGGGCCATGTAGCTAAGCGGGCTAGGCAACGGCATACGAGTTAGCGTCTACGGTTAGCTACTGGAAATCCTTTAACAAGCAAGTAGTTTACTACCTTAGTTTTGGCTATCTTTAGGTGGATGACAGGTTCTAAGCAAGCAAGGAGAAACTTGAGCTACGGTATGGGAACTTGAGCTAGGTAGATTAGTTTCAGTAGTTGTTCAGTAGGGAACTGGAATTCAAGATAGGGGGCTTTAGCCGAAGCTGGTCTGTAAACTGGTAGTTGTTGTTCGCAAGCAAGCGGGCAGGTTTTGAGTTGGATGTTCGAGCAAGCTCCGCCTTCAGTGCTCTACGATTAGAGTTCTATTCTACGGCTAATTGTGCTACTTTCAATCGTTAGTATCATCTTGTTATATAACTCTCTGCGCTTTAACGACACCGTAGTGGCAGTTTTAAAGATAGGATAACGAGGCATTCCAGCTTTCTGCTATGCTATTAGAGGAGAGTTACTGTAAACATACAACTTCCACCCTGTTGGCTGTAGTTTTAGCTTGTATATGTGAGAAATTAACAAGAAAAAACCAGATTGAACAAATAATGAAAATATTCAATTCTTCTGCACAGGGAAAGAGAATGAACTAGAACAGAGCAGATTTTTCTTATTCCAGCACTACAAGCAAGTTTTTATACATGGGAGTACATCCAATAGGAAGCTTACACACACATGGACCAGCCACACACCACACAACATTAACAAACAACATATTAAGTGAACAAAAGACATAGAACTTAATTAAACATAACACAGCATACGCCAGCACAAACAAAACAAAGCAAACATACATAGTAACTACTTTTTCATTCTCCCCAGTGGATCGGTCACCGAGGGTGACAGCCCGCACAACGAGCTCTTGCTGTTCTTCGAGCAGCGCCCTCTTCCTGTTTTCGAGAGAGCGTATTTCGTTCTGGAGAAAAAGCATACGATCTCGTATGACAATGGGATCGATAGCTGGCATATGTTCCCAGAAGGCTGCCAGCATTCGCTCCAGTCTACGCTTATAGTTTTCTACCTGACCTATTTCTTGCTCAATTCTCTCAAGTCTGCTCGCGAGATCCATGGCGACTCACTTTCTTGCCGACTTCTAAGTTCCCTTTGCCAAATAGAGACTGACTGAAGCTTCTCTTTATAGGCGTTGGAGGCAAGCAGTGTCTTGGTTCCGATCATTTCAAACCAGTACCCCACTGGCTTCTTTGTACCCTGCCTACTCGTCTTTAACTGGCTTATTTGTACCCAGCTACATGATGGAACTCCCCTCGGCCAATCGTCACTCGCCAGCGTAGTCCTTGCTTAGGAAAAAGATGTTTGGCCGCTCTTGATTGATCTGATCAGACGCTTGCTTTTGCTTTAGCCCAGTCAAGTAAGTACCCTTGAAAGCTCTGTAAGTACAGTAACCAGTACTGCACTAGCTCTGTAAGAAAACAGCAATAGCTACCTTTACAGCTCGCTCTGTAAGTCCACTAGCTATTACAGTCCACTAGCAATACAGTAAAGTCAGTCAGTACAGCACTTGCACTAGCAATAGCAGTAAAGTAACCAGTACAGTTTTACAGTAGCCCTTTACGCCTTTCTTTGTTGTTAGCCCTTTCTTTTTCATAGGCAAGTCCCGTTAGTCAAGCAAGAAGTACTTTCGCCAACTGGCTAGGCCAATGCACCTGTATTTAGTGTACAAATTCTCACATGGTAGTGACAGCCTTTAAGGGTTTGTCTTCTTTCAGCATCAATAGTTGCTGAAGCGCTAGTCCCACAATGGGATCAGAAAAGGAAAGGTGCGTTGAGAGATCCCCAGCTGCACGAGTAATTAATGAGAACTAGACAGGCATATCATAGCCATACGAGGCATACCAGCAAAAGCTTCACGCAGCAATTACCCTAAAGAGGCCGTAGGCTGGAAGCTTGCAGCTAGCCTTGAAAGGGGGAAGGAGCCTATATCGCGCGGCATTGGCTTTCTATAATCTAATTCTTTCTTGGAACCATATCCTTCGAATGCGGCTTACGTGATAGCTTTGAGCCTATTTGATAAACGAAATAGGAGGAATTTCTGTCCCTGCGCACCCTTCCCCTCACCCCTCCCCTCCTTATCTAGCTCCTTACTTCATACATTGTAGCGTGAGGTCCGTCGCGATAAACCGACGGACGCTATCGTCTTTATTTATGAATTTTCGCTCCGGTAGGCGGCCAAGCGAAGATTCCTGTGTGATTGGGTTGTGTGTTCCTCCATCCCTCCCTGACCCGAAGAAAAAGAAGGGGACCCGCATGCCAAACCAAGCCAGCTGGGGCCATTCCCTTGTGGCCACATCGCTGCAGTTCCATTAGGTGGGCCATCTGCGCTCCAAGCCAAGAGATTTCCAAAGGCGCTCTCAGTTTTGATCTACGAAGATGGGCCACTTCCGTGTGTGGTCGTCTCGTGGGGTCTCAATGCCACATGCCTCGCCAGCACGAGCTTCAATCAAATCCCCATTATCTGGACCATCTCTGCCATATGCTCATCCCAGGTTTGGACATCTTCTCACGCCCCTGAAAATCAGCCACTCCTCCCAACTCTTCGCTCTCAGGTGCGACAAGGCAAGGCAATGGGTCATCTACAATTGTCGTTGGCAAGACAGAGCACTCCTTTTCCATATAATTTGTGAGATGGGCCATCCTTTGCGGAATCCACGCATTGCTGGCAGGTTGCACGTCCATCCCAGATGTTATAGGCCACATGGGCCATTTGCATGGAAGCCAGCTATGTCCGGATAACACTTCTTTATTGTGAACCCAAGCATGGCATCCAGGTGGGTCGTCTGCACCTTTTTTTTTTGAATCTCTGATGACAAGGTCTCGCTGCACTTCACGTTGAAGCCTTGCCACGTTGCATTTTGCATTGCCATGTGCCCAAGCCCCTTCTCTAATGTCCACGTTGCCAGAGCCATGTGATGTTGGAATGCAAGGTGTGCTGCGCATACCGTCACACTCTCCCGTGCACAAGCTGAAAAGTGGGCCATCTACACGTGGCCACCTACCCAAGAGAGACTGCTTCAAGAGCTCTACTCAAACGGCCCAAGCATAATTGGCCGCACAGTTGGCCTCCCTGGATCCAATTTGAAGTGGACCGCAGGCAATGCCAAGGCATTCTTTCCTTTTGCACAGTAGGCCATCTGCACGTCCAACCAAAAGAAAGAAGGGAGAAAAACAAGTGGGCCATGTCGCCCAAGGAGGTCAGTAGGCGTCTCGCACATGCTGCTGCCGTCGCTGTCACAGTGTGCAAATACTAGATGACTTTTTATCTACGCATTCGTGGAGGCGACATCAAGTGGGCCGTCTGCATCCATTCCATATCCACGTCAACAAAGCTCTTATTGGTTTTCTGTTTTAAAACTCCATGCTGAAGCTCAAGTCCACATTGTCAAGGCCACGTCATCGTGCATCCATCCATGTGGTGTTAGAATGCAAAGCGGGGAAAGGAGGCCAGCCACGTGGCATGAAGTCAAGACTCCCATCAAGATGAATTTCCGCCAAAACTGTCAAATAGGCCATGGTTAGCCATGGTCTTTGCCAACCATACAAGGCTGGGATCTGGCATCTGAAGTGGGCCATTTGTACTTGAGATTATGAAACGACCAGATGGTATTTCCTCTCCAAACCTGGTGGGCTGTCTGCAACAAGCCAAGATACTTCAAGGGCCCAACAACGGCATGACGTTGCACAATCCAGATGGGCCGAGGTCGAGGCCCTTGATGGAAAGAACAGTCGTGTGCACCATCTCGTGTGACAATGAGGTGGGCCCACACAGCAGTATGTTAAGGTTACCCAGTCTATTGCCTCCACAGAGGTCACAACCATTTCAAAGGCACGCCCCATCAGCGTGTCCTTTCTCCGTTCTATTTTCCAGCAGATTGGAGGGCGATCTACATTCTTTCTATCTTGGCCATCCATTTGGACAACAGTCCGAGAAACCACTCAATCCAGCAATCACCATCCACTCCTTCAATGCCGATCATCACCGTCAATCGAGACCGTGCATTACGGGCAGAAGTGCAATGATTATCTTCATCAGCCTTCTGTAACCGAGAACGAGCTACAGACTCTCTGATCCAGACCAGTTCCAGCCAAGCGCATTGGAGTCACAAGTTATAGGGATCGGGACTCCCTTCAATTTCTTTTCGGCTAGTGGCGACTCCCTTTCTTTTATTGTACAGTTCAGATTCATTATGAAAGAGCAAATAAAACAACTCTCATTCTTTTTCGAGGTCGCTAAACGACAAAAAGTCACTTTACACATCATCACGCTGACTGGTCATCGACCCACATTTTGACTCGTTGACTGGCCAGAAGGCGCATCGTGGCGCATTCGCAATCGAGGCGCTACACACTCTAAGTGCTTGCATGAAATTCCCCTCATCTTTCAAGTCAAGTGCACAAGTGAAGTGCTTTTTATTGCTTCTCAAGTGAGAGATTGGATCTGAGGCCACACGTTGACCGGCCGCGCAGGCACTTTGGGGCGGTGCTTTCTCGATCCTTTCTCAGACTTTCTCGCACGGAGATCAATGAGGAGTCGAACAAAAATAGCTAATCGCTCTTGAGCTAGCTAGATCCGCCCAATCTCTATACCGACCCTCTGCCCTTCCTGATGGAATTGATGCCACCGAAACGATAACAGGATCTTTCTTTTCCCCTATACCCAGTTTATATACGGTTTATATACGCGATGCGCAAAAAAGCGGCTCAGTCGGCGAACTCTACCAAGACCAAGACGGATGTAACACAGCCGCGGCACGCACAAAGACAAGACTCGTGGGTGCTATCTAAATCTAAGAAATCTAAGGTGTAGCCTTTTTTATAGCATGGAAAGGCGCTTCTTCGATTAGGTGTCTCGTGGCAAGGGCTGTGCACAATCAAAGAGGAGCGGCTATTTTTGACTATGACCTTCCCCACCGTTCTGACTCCACCGCCCAGGTTCAACCCAGGCAATAGAAATGCCATTTTATAGGATATGTGAGTTGGAACTTCTCGTTCAACCTTTCCCAGATCAGAAAGAGGAGCTTCGGTTCGGGCACATCGGTCGCATAACAGCCTTCCCAATCATCAGGCTCAAACCTTTTCCCGACGGTCGCTTTTACGCAACAAGAAAGCAAAGCGTACTTCGCGACATCCGAATAGGTTTCACAGCAGCAGTACGGCGCAACAGAACAGAGGAGCTCGTTCCGTCTTTGTGAATACCAATGCGTCCTGTCTTCATGTTGTATTCTTCCCACTGACTGTGACCAAACTGCGCTCCGAGTGTCTTTGTTTGAAAGAGAGAAATCCTTCCCTAAGGTAGATAGCCAGGGAGAAACCGCTCTACAGAGGTAAGGAAAGACCCTCCTAGCAGTACCTCATAGCTATGCCTGCAACTATGGAAGTGGGAATCCTCCTTCTCAAGGGAGGTCACAATGGCGAACCATTCGGGGAAGGATTCCTCTATGAACGGGATGAGAGATCCGGCATAACCACTCACGAAAGCTTCAATCATCTTTGCAGACTTGCGCCAGTTGTCCTTTATAAATCCTTAATAGTAGATCAAATTCCAGCATCATGTAGAACTAAGATCCCAAGTACTGACTACCGGAGAAAACCTCTTTGCCAAAGAGACACCATAGGGAGGAAGGGAAGCCCATTGAGAGAGAATCTATCAGTTACTTAGCGTGACACAGCTACCTACGCCGACATGTGTATGTGTACAGGAATGGGTGCGGGAGCTACCCCCTGGTGCTTTGCCGGAAGCCCTTCATCCATCTCAATATATGGAAATTCTACGCGCAAAGGCTTCGGTCCAATGTCCGAACATCAAAACACTTCTGGATGTCGGGCCGGATTGTTCCCTACCGAGAAAGGGGAGAACCGGCCGCTTCGTTCCATTCATTTACAAGGATGAATTTCTACGTTTTCTTTCTTTCTAAGAAAAGTGAAATATTCATTATTTATGAATTATCATTTAGAAATTGAATGAATTTACATTTCATTCTTTCATTCATTGTAACATGAATTTGCAAGGATGTCTTCTTTCTTTATCTTTCTCTTTCTTTCATTCTCATTGAAGAAATGAATTGCATTTCTTTCATTCATTGTCATTTCATTCTTTCATTTCATTCTTTCATAAATTCATTATATTTCATTCATTTGCATTCATTTACATTTCATTCTTTGTCTTCTTTCTTTCATTCTCATTTATTCAATTCATTGCAAGTGAAAATAGTCTTCTTTCTTTCATTCGTCTTTATTCAATTCATTCGTCTTTATTCAATTCATTCATTTGCAAGGATGTCTTCTTTCTTGAATTAGAATTTCATTCATTTGCATTTCATTCTTTCATTCGTCTTTATTCAATTCAATTCATTTCTTCAATTCTCATTCTGAAATAAAACAAAGAAAGAAAAAGAATGCCAAACGCTTGCTAAGTCACGTACGGCGGGCAGTGAAAACGCGAGATAAGGCTGCAAGTGCCCCCCTCTTACTACAAGCTGGCTCGCATCGCTTTGAGCGCTTCGCTCGCAGGCGTGAGCGCAGGAAACAAGCCTACGCTTTTTGGCCTATTCTTGCTGGATTCCCCTGCATGATCGGTAGGTCCGCTAGAAGTGCCTCAGCTAGTGAAGTAGTTGAGCCTCGAAAGCCTACTTACCAACCAAACTTGCGATCGTCGGTAGCCGCAGAACTCGTTTAGGTGGCTGTTCGCCTTTGGATCTTCACTTCAATAGTTGTCTAAGATAGCAGCGGCGGTAGATTGGGGAATGCTAATCTAATAGAGGAATTCTAATCTTTCCAGGAAAGCCTCTTCTTTCTGGTCTCCATCAAGTGGATTCTTCACCTGGACAAAGATAAGGAGAGGAAGAGATAGAATTCTGGAGAGAATTGATCGTATGCTAGTAAGTGAGGAGGCGCTGTCTTTTGTCAAGGTCAAACGTCAAGTGATTCCTAATTCTATATCTGACTTCCGCCCGGATTAATCAGTCTCCTACCCTTGGTCCTATCCCGTCCCGTTCAGATTAGAACGGAACTGGCTCATTCACCCCGAATGCAGGGAGCAATCAAACTCAAGCGCGAAAGCCGTAGCGCGTTTGGCATTCTTTTTCTTTCTTTTGAAATTCAATTTCATTCATTGTAATTTCATTCTTTGATTTTCGATACAGATAGGTACACTGAACACCAACCCAATCTCGACAATCAAAGTACAAGCAACGGGGTAAAATAGATTTAAAAAGAAGAAGAATTATACATATAATTCGTTCAAAAAGGAATTTAGAAATGAGAATTCAAGAAAGAAATGTAAAGAATTTCAGAAATTCTAATGAAAGAAATAAGACATCCTTGCAAATTCATTCATCAATTTAGAAAGATAATGAAAGAATGAAATGCAAATTCATTCATCAATGAGAATGAAAGAAAGAAGACATCTTAGCCAAGTAGAAAGAAAACATCTTGCGTTTTCAGGCTTGAAGCGAGCCAGAAAGCGCTCAAGCCTCCGCCTATGAAAAGCCGTTGCGCCCCTTTGATTTCAGTTCGGTCAGGCCGAAAGGGCCTATACCTATCTATTCACATTACCTGGACCCGTGGATTCAGGGTCTTCGGAAGCTTCGTCTCTACCTTGAGATTCGGCAAGTGACCTAGGTAAATGATTACTCTTCTACGGTCTCAGTCCGGAATGAGGCTTTAGCTGCTGCTTTGGATGCTGCTGCGGGAAATGCGACTTCGGAAGAAAAGAAATATCTTATTTCGAGAGAAACTAGAACTATGGGTTCAGGAAAAACCGAGCCCGAGAGCTTACTTGCAGCT
Organism: Aristolochia californica; assembly: GCF_029961685.1. Lineage (NCBI taxonomy): Eukaryota > Viridiplantae > Streptophyta > Magnoliopsida > Piperales > Aristolochiaceae > Aristolochia > Aristolochia californica. The sequence continues at coordinate 16,628 of NW_027181964.1, read as the reverse complement.
TTAGTGCCCGCTTAGCTATTATTAGAATTATTCTCATAATTCATTCTAATTATAATAAAAAAAGAAAAAAGAGATTCCTTGGGATTGTTCTTGGGCTTGGCGAGGCATTCTTCGTGTTAGGGACTTCGCTACATGGTGTATCCGACATCTCATTGGAGATGGGTCCACCACTAATTTATGGTTCGACCCGTGGCTCCCGGTGGGCCGCCTTATTGATTCTTTTGGGGATAGATTACGCAATGATACCGCTTTGTCTAGTGTTGCGAAGGTCTCGGAAATTATTGAAGAAGGGCGGTGGGGAAGGTAGATAGCGAGCGAGTGGGTCAAGATGTGGGAGGACTTCACTGGCAAAGAGTGAGTTGCCGGGGTAGGGGAATGAGTTTCAACAGAATATGAAGGGAAAGGGAAGGAGAATTGAGCAAGCTTTGAAGGTCACAGGCTACACTTAGCTATTATTCTCAGATATCATTCATATTATAATGTTATGTTCTTTGCCCTACTGTTTGAAGTCTGGCTTTCTTCATAAGTCATCAAGGATCTTAGCCAAACGGTGACCGGCTTTCGCGAAAGCACTTTGGGCGCAGGTTTCTCGATCAACTAGCTTACTAAATGAAGAAAGACACTGTTATTATATACGAAATTAAGATAAGATAGAGAAGAAGAAGCACGAGTTGAACGGAGCGAGGAGCAGGAGCGCAGTGCGTGCCCGAGAGCAGTAGCAAGCATGAGCCCGAGAGCTTACTTGCAGCTTTAGTGCCCTATCGCGTATGCCCGTGAGCTTACTTGCAGCTTTAGTGCCCGCGAAGCTTTCGGGAAGAGGGGTAGTCTTGTGCGTAAGCATAGCAGATTGAGATCGAGGCTTAGAGATGTGGCACTCATCATAATGATTGAGAAAGGCAGGAGTCAGCCGCACAAAGGCTACTAGCTTGAAGAAGCGAAATGGTAAAGGTCCCTTCCCTCAGTTACTTCCTTGCCTTCCCTTACCCAGCTTGAAGTGAAGTTACTTGCTTCTCAAAGCGAAGCGAGCCAGCTTGACTCCATAGGGGGGCTTGTGCGCTTACTGCAGAGTAAAGGGGCTTGTGCGCTAGAAGTGTGCGTAGCTTGCTGGGGGTGGTCAGAGATGGATCGGGAACTAGCTCTTTGGATGGGGAAACGTGATGTCCCAATCATTGGATATAAGAAAGCGATCTAACCTGCGCTGAATGTTTGCTTCACCTTGCTTTTGGTCTAAGTATAGTCAGATCCACCCAGAGGAAGCTCAACCAGACTGGCCACCAGAATGAAGTCAGCAAACTCCTCCATGCTACAAAAAATGCCTTTTCTGCCACCCTTTTTTATCCGCAAGAAGAAGGGTCGTGTGAAATCCCCACCCACACACCAAGGGAGAGATTACAACTGACGCACGGATAGCAGTTCTTCCCATAAGAGTCTACGCCCAGCTGGAGAGGTGAGGGCAGAATAGCAGAGCAAATACGCGTATTAGTAGCATAGCAAAGCAAAAATGTGTTCCGTAACTCGCACTGCGCTAACGCCCTTATTAGAGTAAAGGCGAGGCGCTCATTCCTTTGCTTGTTTGGCTAAAATGACTTTTTGAACTTGAGATTCTCACTCTGCAAGAACTCCGAATCATTCTCTTGAAGCGCATCCTCTTTATGATAAATGATCCGCTTGCCCCGAAATGACCTGGCCCACCAATAGGGAAATCCCAATTCATTGGGCCTTTCGATACAATCAAATATATTTCCACAAGGGCGCCATATTCTAGGAGCCCAAACTATGTGATTGAATAAATCCTCCTCTATCTGTTGTGGGTCGAGGGCTCCTTCTCCTTCCCCTTCTTCAAACTCCGATTCGTATTTTTCATATATCAATCTCTGATCAACGATAGAACAAGATCCATTTTGCATCATATCTAACTGATTCCTCGGTTCGGACCGAAGAAGCAATGTCACTCGATCATTATCAAACTGACTGCAATCTTTTTCTGTCCGTGAGGATCCCACCAGAGCGCCTTCTACTTCTAATAGGCCATGAACTAGATCAGAATCATTCTCAACGAATCCATAAGAAGTGATCCAATTTGATTCATCGGGTCCAGGTGCAGACCAAAGATCTTGAGCGACCGATCCGGCAGAACAACTCAAAAGAGAAAGAAGTCTCGTTAATTTCTTTATGCTCGTTCCAAGTTCGAAGTACCATTTGTACAAATAAGAACCCCCTTCCTTACATTCTTTCTTCTTCATATAGATAGATATAGGATCTATGGGGCAATTACTTAGAAGTACATTTTGTGCAACAGCCCTTCCTATCTGATAGAAAAGGATCCCATGATCCTGAACCGATCTTACCTGGGATCGCAAATCCCAAGTTTGTCTATGAAGAGCTGATCTAATTGTATTAGTGTCTAGAATGGATTTCTTCTGTGTCATACTAATCGATAGGGCCTCATTGGTAAGTGCTACAAGATCTCGTGCATTGGAACCCATGGTTATGGACCCGAATCCGTTAGTATGGAACATTTTCTTTTCCAAGTGAAATCCCCTAGTATATGAAAGAATGAAAAAGTGTTTTCGTTGTTGTGGAATAAGAAGCCTTCGTATCTTAATGCATGTATTTAATTTCTTCGGAGCTATTAAAGCGGGATCCACTTTTTGGGGAATATGAGTCGAAGCAAAAACTAGAATCTTTCTAGTGGGACATCTTTCACAATCTCTGGAGAGATAGTTCACTAATAGACCGAGGGATAAGTAATTCGACTCATTCACATACAGATCATGAATGTTTGGAATCCACATTATGCAAGGGGACATTGCTTTTGCTAATTCTAATTGAAGGGTGATATCAAATCGGTCCATTTCCTTTTTCGGCGTCATATACATAGTTAGCGCATTCGTCATAGTTAGCAGCTCCGTATCAAGGTCATCATCAATATCGTCACTATCATCAATATCGATATCGTCACTATCATCAATATCGATATCATCAATAAGATAACCTTTAGGCTTGTCATCCAGGAACTTATTCGGAAATACCGTAATGAAAGGAACATAGGAGTTTGTCGCTAGGTATTTGACCAAATATGATCGTCCAGTTCCTATAGAACCTATCACTAAAATACCCCTAGAAGGGGATAGAGCTAAGCGGAGCGAAAAGGGTTTTCCATGAGATGGGAAATTCAAACTATTAGCCCCACACGAGGTTTGTGAATAAGTGATTGTCTGATAATGAGCAAGGAATATCCGTCTTTCTGCTAAACAGGATCTATTGAACTCATAATTCATTAGACACTTTTGATGAATGTCAACTAAGTCTCGTAAGTAAATTGATCCCGGTTGTTCAAAAGGATCTCCTGTTCTGGAATCAAATATTCTGCTTTTTCCTGGATACTCGGGTTCAAAGACCCATGGATTTGCTGTTTGCTTGCTGGCTTCATATAATTCAGAAAACACTAATTTTCTCGAAGCTTCTTGCTCATATCTTTCATCAAAGGGTGCTATTCTATAATGTCTGTCCAGCAAGTTCCCCGCTAACCCGAGAGAGCATTCAAATATCTGTCCCACATTCATTCGCGAAGGTACTCCTAATGGGTTTAAGACCATATCCACTGGTGTTCCATCTTGCAAATAAGGCATATCTTGTCTAGGCAAAATTTGCTAAATGAGACCTTTATTCCCATGCCTTCCAGCTACTTTATCACCTACTTTGATTTCACGTTTCTGTGAAATATATACACGAATCATTTCTGGATTATAACTGGACCCTTTTTTTTTCTGGATCCATCTCACATCAATAACCCGGCCCCTTCCCCCTATAGGTAATTTTAGACAAGTTTCCTTTGCAGTGGATACCTGAATGCCAAGTATGGCTCGTAATAATCTATCTTCTGGAGCATACGATGATTCTTTCGCCGCCTGAGGCGTTAATTTACCTACTAAAATCTCACCTGTTTCTACCCAAGATCCCAGCATCACAATTCCGTTTCTGTCTAAATTGCGGAGTAAATGAGCTTCAAAATGGGGTATTTCCCTAGTGATTCTTTCAGGACCTTGGCTTGTCACATGAGTCTGAATTGAATATTTCCGGATGTGAAAAGAAGTCTAAATATCGGCATATACCAAACGCTCACTAATGAGTACCGCGTCTTCAAAATTGTAGCCTTCCCATGGCATATAAGCTACTAATACATTTTTTCCCAAAGCGAGTTCACCGCCAACAGTAGCCGCACCACCCGCTCAAATTTCTCCCTTTTTAATGCATTTACCCCGCGGAGCCTGAGGTTTTTGATGCATACAAGTGTTTTTGTTGGAACGTTGATACATAACTAATGGAATGCTTATAGCGTCTCCATTACCTGATAAAACGATCTTGTCAGTATCGGTATAAATAATCTTTCCCTCGCATTCGGCTATAGCAGAAACCCCCGAATCTAGAGCCGCTTGGCGTTCCAACCCAGTTCCAACAATACACTTCTCGGACCGAGAAAGCTCCACTGCTTGGCGCTGCATATTAGAACTCATTAAAGCCCGATTCTTTTCATTATGCTCAATAAAAGGAATGAGGGAAGCTCCAATAGAAAAATATTGGAAGGGAAAAATGCTTCGAAGATGAATCTGTTCCCATGCAATAGTCAGGAATTCTTGACGGTATCGAGCTGGAACAACCTGTTCTTCTTGAATATCCTGGTTCAAGGCCAAAGAATTTCCTGTCGCTACCATATAGTATTCATCTATACTTGGTGCTAAATAAACCACCAGTACCTCTTTAGATCTCTCAGATATCTCATAAAATGGACTCTCTATAGACCCCCAATGACCAATCCTCGCATGAATAGCTAAGGACCCAATAAGTCCAACATTGATCCCTTCGGACGTGTCAATTGGAGAAAGACGTCTATAATGACTAGGGTGGATATCCCGTATCCGAAAACTAGCAGTTCGACCTGTTAATCCTCCAGGACCCAAATAACTCAATTTTCGCCCATGAACTATTTGTGTCAATGGATTCGTTCGATCCAAAACTGGAGATAAAGGGTGTAATCCGAAAAAGGATTCATAAGTAGTTGTTAATGGAGTTGAAGTTACCAAATTCTGAGGAGTCGGTATCAATTTATGCCTGATTGCTCCACATATAGTTCCTCGAACCACATTTTCTAAACGAACCAGAGCCAAACCCAATTGATCCTGTAACAGATCTGCTACAGAACGAATACGTTTCTTTTTCAAGTGATTCATATCGTCAAGTGTGCCCATTCCAAATTGAATTCCGATCAAATGATCCGCAGCAGCCAATATATCTCGTGGTAACAAAAATGTATTGTTCTGGGGTATATCAAGATTCAGTCTCCGGTTCATGTTTCGTCGACCAATCCTTCCTAATTCACATCTTTGTTGAAAAAATCTCTTTTGTAATTCCTTACATAAGGACTCCGAAAATACTGGATCCCCACCTACACACGCAAATTGTTGATAAAACTCCAAAATGGCATTTTCCCTTGACCCGATCTTTTTTTTTTCCTTTTCATTCAGGAAAGACAAGCAAATTTCAGGGTAGCAAACATTATCCAGAATTTCTCTTAGATTCGACCCCATAGCTGATAGTAGAACTAGAATAGATATTTTTTGTTTCCTACTCACGCGGGCCCATATTCTTGCTTTTCTATCAATCTCTAATTCTGACCTTCCTCCCCAATCTGATATTATTGTGCCGGTATAGACAGCAATTCCGTTATGGTCCAATTCTGAACGGTAATAAATACCGGGGCTTTGCAATATTTGATTGATCACAATCCTGTATATTCCATTTACTATAGAGGTTCCCAGGGAATTCATTAGAGGAATATTTCCAATAAATACGGTTTGCTCTTGCATATCTCTACCGGGTTTCCAAATTCATCCTGCGGGTACATATAATTCAGAAGAATACGTGAGTGATTCATACACAGCATCTCTCTCTTTTATCAAGGGTTCCACCAATTGAGATGTTTCCACAAAGAATTGAAATTCTATTTCTTGATCTGTATCTTCAATTTTTGGAAACTTATGAAGTTCTTCGGTCAAGCCCTGATCAATGAACCTACAAAATCCTTCAAATTGTATCTGACTAAATCCAGGTATTGTAGACATTCCCTCATTTTAATCCCGGAGCATCTTAATTAAGTTTCCCGTTTATTGAAAAAATCCCATTATTGGTTAACTCTTTATCGAACCATATAGATCGATCGAGCAATGATGGAATGTATATTCTTTTTACTGAATCACATTCAATTTGATCCAATTCCATATACCTATGAAATTGGCATAGACGGAGGAATAAAGAGAGAGAATTTTCGACGGATCCAAATGGAGATGGATTAAGAAAACATTCCTTGAAACCAAATTCTGCCCCTTAGCTTAGACTGATGGAGTCTTGTATAGAATATACAAATGGATCCAATTTCTACCTGTTATTATGATATTACGATAAGATTGGGTACCAGAAATAGATTCATGATTTGATCCATTCTCTATGAATGAGATAAAGACAGAATAATCCGGAACAGTATCGAGTTGGTTTTGATTTTAGCACTTAACTTATTTCATTGATTCCACCATTGTTCAAAAAAGGATTCACAGAGAAGAGGGAGCTCTTGTTAGTGTTAGTAGAATTAGTAGAATACGATTGAAGTGCGTAAAGGGCATTGTATAAGTATATCCAGATATAGCTATCTAGTTATCTGCATATCCCATCTTTTCGGGGTGCTATATGAGAATTTCCAATTTAGATTCAACTTATTCAATAGAAAAATATTCAATGCAAAATGAAAGCACGACAATTCCCTATAAGATAAGGTGGATAGGACTAGGTATGCGTGTAACAATTTCTGTTCGAGGGTTTACATATACACATATATGTTGTTATAATTTAAATTGAAAACAATTGATACTGATTAGTCGTGTATCAACTTTTATCTTTTCTTATGTTATTAATTTCATTATTAAGGTAAGGAAAGAAAACGTTAGATCCAAATCCAAGAACTGTTCATGAATTCACAGGAAATAATTAATGGTTCCAATTTACTCTGAATTTTGGACTCTGTGCCTAGAAAGATTGATTTTTGAAGCTTAAAGCAATCAAACTCAAGCGCGTTAGCGCAACGCGCGCGCAGCGCTCAGCCCGTTGCTTGTTTATCAAGAAACCTCTTTCAGAGTGGGACCTCTGAAAAGAAGACCTCCTCATCCACGTGGAAAAAGTCAGGAAGAGGGCCTGGATCTGTCAATTCGACTTTCAAAACCTGAATTCCCAAGTTTCTCCCCTCCTTCTGATTAATCGATAGGTCAAGTGCATTGTGATTGGTCCCTCAGGGAATAGGGACTAAAAAAGAAAATGCTTGGGGAGGATTGGAAATCTTTGTATCAAAAAGCGCCATCCTCGTCATTCTTTCCAACCGGGAAAGGACAGGAAACGGTAGACTGATATAAATAGCTCCTTCTTGGAAGATCAATTAAAAAAGATTTAGGCATTCCTTAAAGGGGATCAGCAGCTCTAGTAGGGTCGACTCTGTCTGGTAGCGCACCGCACCCATCTGTTAACCAATGCGCCCTACCCGATATATAGAGCCATTTCATGAAACTATTTCATATATCAAAAAGCCTGTCTCTAAGACGAGACAAAGAAAGGAATACAGATCATCGAGTAGTCACAACCTACCTCTACAAGCTTTTACAGTTCATTTGTAAAGCCTTGCCCAATTTAGTTATTCTCGATCACCAGATTGAGTTTTTCAACAAAGGAGAAAGAGCAAATCGGAAAACTTTATAGTTAGCTTGTACTCGTGAGGCGCTAGCTTCTCCAATGCAAGTATCAAGCTGATAGGCGCTAGGTTTCCCTTTGGGTAGCGAGGGAGAGTAAGCGCTTCGCTTAGCTCATGTGGGTCAAAGAATTAACATAATAATAGGTCCAGCTGCCCATTCCAGGATAGGCCAATCCTTTACCATGCTATGTCCAGGATGTTGAAGCTGTGGAAACCTTCAATTGCATTGAACCTGCTTTCGTTGATGATTTTCTGTAACATTCTCAAATAGGATGAAACTTGTCGATGTCAAACAAAAGAAAGGGGAGCAGCATGTGTAGCTCTTCGACCAGGTAGTTAACTCACTTAGAGAACCTTAACGAATGAAAGATTTGCCTATCAACCCTATTAGCTACTCCACTATATGAATGGGCTCGTATCCCATAGCCCGCCTAAATTTGAGTACGGAAGAGTACGGCCCTCCATCCTCATCTCAGTTAGGGCAGAGCATACATACTAAAAGCGAGTACATACAATGAGACAAATGCGCATTTCTTTCAAAACTTCCCACATTCGGAGCAAAGGCAGGATCCACTCAAACAGAATAGAGCTTGCTACTGGGTGGGGTGTGAGCTCGCTCCAGCCGAGCGAAACACCGCATGACTTTGTTCCATAACCAGCTGCTGTTCCTATTCTTCAGAGGAGAGGAAGTTAGTGAACGGAGGAGGGCACGTCGGCTTTCAAAGGTCAGGGACTACGGTAAAGGACCGGTTGCTGTTGTTCATCAAGTCGAACCGGAAGAAGTCAGATTTAGTATGAACCAACGAGCCAAAGGTTTATGCTCGCCACGGGAAGCAGGTATTCGCTTGTCAGCTCTAGCCTTCCCTTGCCTTGCCTTCCTTTTGACCCATGTGGATTCTAAACCGTCGCCTTCCCCAGCTTGTTCTCTGTCTGTGGTTACCCTATTCTGGCTAACAGCCTATTTGTACTAACAGGACCAGGACCAGAACTTCTTGTTTCCTCGTCTGGGCCGGCTTATTCAAATAATGCCTGAAATGCTGGCTATATAACCGCATCAGCAGCTGGTTCCAGGCCAACTTGAAAAGTAGGATATCTTTCGGGTAGGAATAGAGGCTCTTGGATTAGAGGGCAATCATTCAGTAGCGAGTCGATCCACAGAAAGCGAGGGATTCATTCCAAAAGGAGTAGGTCATCATCACGGCCACCCACCGATATGCCGAGGGAATCTGATACTGGCCAGGAATCGAGCCTTGCCTTTATGCTCAAAATACTGGGTTTTTGTCTATTATATTATACATATCGATATGAGGTCAAGGAATAAGGGTGAGTGGTCCATTCCGTCATCAGCTCTTAGGAGATGCAGTAAAGGATATCCAGCTAGGGGAGGGAAGGCTGGTTTGACCAATAGTCATCAGCTAGTCAGGTATGAAAGGAGGGGTGACTCGACTGATAAGGTTATCAGGAATCTCAATAGATGGGCGGAAAGGGGAATAAGTTCCCGGGATAAGTGGGAACATTGCGTCATTCATCACTTCTTTCCGGTTGGTATTCCCGGGTCGCATCGAACAGTCTCTTATCTTTGGATTCAAAAAGCACTTCACCGAAAGGCGGGGATGAAAACTCCTCGCTCAGCAAGAGATGTCTTTCACCGGCTATTGATCTCCTACCCATCCGGAGGGAAGGATCTTGCTTAGTCTTATCTTAGTCCGATTCTGTCGCCGGTTCAGGTGGAGCGGGGAAGCGTTCAATCAGCGGTAGGAGATAGGAGATGACATCCACTCGTCAAGTACTAATCTCTCGCCAACTCCTCGATACGATATAAGAACTGGTTATTCCCGGATAGCAGTCTCCACGACCGGTGTCTTGGAGGTGGATGGATACTATCTTGCTAAGGATAGAGTTGTGGAATGTAGATATCCCGTGAAGTAGGAATGCGAGCTGACCCCGGCAGGTAAACTTTCATACCGGAGATTCCGATTGAAGAGGTGGAGGTATGAATCTCTTTGACCGGACTTGAATGGACATGCGATTCGGTGCTGCAACTCCGGGTTGCTCTTAAGAATTCTCTTCTAGCTTAAGTATCGGAGGAATAGGTACTGTACTGCTTTACTCAGTATGGCTGATACGAGGGCTCCCTAATCTAATATTGAAATTCTTAGTATTACTAATCTCAGTCAAAAATTGGATTATTTGATACTTCTCGCTCAGACAAAGCAAACCTATAGTCATCCGAGATGTCAACAACGCTCGGCATGAAACAGGAGAGAAATCCACCGTCCCTGCCCTAACCTAACGCGGAACCTCTTAGCGAACTCAAACGCCCCTGTCTCCGAAATGAGGGATTTCTCTTCCGAAATCTTAACCCGGAAAGACAATGAGCGTATTCTCGAGCGACCTCGCTGTCCCCGATGACAACATCGTAACCAAGGATAGCGTAATACCGAAAACGGAGGGCCTCGGCGAACTTCTTTCATTAATGAAGCGAAGCAACGCGGCCGGCCCCCCAATTCTCAACCCCGACCTACACAAGTTGTTTTAGAACCCACATTTTGAAAAGTTCTGTTAGGTTCTTAGTAGCAGTCGGCGACCTTTTTTTCTTCTTTTACTTCACATAGCTTTTCGTCTCCTTGATAGCTGGAAGTTCTCCAAAAGTATGAAAAGCTGGAGGACTTTGTACCATCCATTCCGGTGTGGTTGGATTCTGTTCAACAGCCCAAGGACTTGGAGCACATCTTTTGTTGTTTCCACTGCTTGAAGTGATTGTTACGACCACGAAGAAACGACGAATCCCAACTACGGATATATAAGGGCCAGAACTGCTAAGGGCATTCCATCCAGCGTAAGCATCTGGATAATCTGGAATGCGACGTGGCATACCCGAAAGCCCTAAGAAATGCATGGGAAAGAGGGTCGGATTAACCCCGAAAAAAGTGATCCAAAAATGGATTTGACCTAAAGTTTCAGGGTATGTCCGACCAAAGATTTTACCCACCCAATAGTGAAATCCTGCAAATAAAGCAAAAACGGCTCCCATAGAAAGTACATAATGGAAATGTGCAACCACATAATAAGTATCATGTAGAGCAATGTCTAGCCCAGAATTTGCCGGGACTATTCCAGTGAGTCCTCCTATGGTGAACAAAAAGATGAACCCTACAGCAAATAACATGGGTGTTTTGTATTGTATTGAACCTCCCCACATGGTAGCGATCCAACTAAAGATTTTGATTCCTGTGGGGACAGCTATGATCATGGTAGCTGCGGTGAAGTAGGCACGCGTATCAACGTCTAAGCCCACAGTAAACATATGATGAGCCCGAACAAGAAATCCAGGAACACCTATACTGATCATGGCATAAACCATGCCTAGATACCCGAAGACCGGTTTTCCCGAAAAAGTCGATACGATATGACTTATGATACCGGATCCAGGCAGAATGGGAATATACACCTCTGGATGACCGAAGAACCAAAAGAGATGCTGGTATAATATGGGGTCTCCCCCTCCTGCGGGATCAGAAAAGGTTGTATTAAAGTTTCGATCGGTTAATAACATGGTAATTGCCCCTGCCAGTACCGGAAGTGATAATAAAAGTAGGAATGCTGTCACTAGAACGGACCACACAAAGAGGGGTGATCTATGCATAGTCATTCCAGGTCCACGCATGTTGGAAATAGTTGTTATAAAATTGATAGAACCTAAAATTGATGAAACACCTGATAGATGAGGACTAGAAATTGCTGAATCAACTGCTCCTCCAGAATGGCTGGTAATACCACTTAAGGGCGGATAGACCGTCCACCCAGTGCCGCTACCCACTTCTACTAAGGCTGGGCTTAATAGGAGCAAGAGACTTGGTGGCAACAACCAGAATGAAATATTATTTGATCGTGGAAATGCCATGTCAGGTGCACCTATCAGAATCGGAACAGACCAATTACCAGATCCACCTATCATAGCCGGCATAACCATAAAAAAGATCATTAAAAAGGCGTGAGCCGTTATTAAAACATTATAAAGTTGATGATTCCCACCAAGAATTTGATCGCCGGGTCGTGCTAATTCCATACGAATCAGTACTGAGAAGCATGTGCCCATCACTCCAGCAATGGCACCGAAGATGAAATAGAGAGTCCCTATATCCTTGTGGTTAGTGGAGAACAGCCATCGGACCGGATTTGTCGTCAAATTGAGATTCTTTCGCTTTATTCCTTATCAGAGAGGGGCCCCTTAGCTTAGTAAGCGGGGCTTATTTAAACGAAACCCCAATTGGAATGGGGTGCAGTTGTTTTAGGTCTTCTCTAATGGAGGACATACAACTGCTAGTCCGGGAAAAGACTGTTCAAGGAACTAAAGACCCGTCGTACGGAACCCAACATTCGACTTACTATCCTGTTCCAGCTGGGATGCGCGCGCCTTAGACTAGCGCACAAGCCCCAAGTAGTAATAGGCGCCGTAGGCTCTCTGTATACTAGGGGCGGAGCACCAAGTAGTAATAGGCGCCGTAGGCTCTCTTACTACAAGGGGCGGAGCACCAAGTAGTAATAGGGGGCACTTGCTGCCATACGCACACTTCGCACACGCCCGCGGGCGTGTGCTTAGAGTGCCCCAAGGCCCTCTTTCGATTTTGGGCCCTTTAGGCACCTTATAGCAATAGTGGCACACTGCTGGTTCGGTGGCAGCAGAGGCCGCGTAAAGGCGCTTTATAGCCCTATTGCGTAAAGGAGCCCAACCAAAGCGGGCCCAAAGTAGCAATAGAGCGAGAAGCGCACCTATCAAGCGCCTTATAACAATAGGGCAGGCTTGAAGCGTGCTACCTTGGGCGAGGGTTGGTGTGGCCATGCGGGCAAGCGAGAAGCGCGCTTTAAAGGGGCGCTTATAACAATAGGGCAAGCTTTTGACGCGTGCGTAAAGGGACGTCAGTAATGCTTGACGCTCCTATTGCGATTGTAGGCTTGAGGCTTTCTACCTGATAGCAAGAGTGCGATAAGCGCATTACCTTAGGCGAGGGTTGGTGTGGCCATGCGGGGGGCGAGAAGCGCGCGTCAGGTGCGTAGCCCTGTAGCAATAGAGCCGTGAGGCGCGCGTCAGGTGCATAGCCCTGTAGCAATAGAGCTTGACGCGCGAGAGGGGCATGTGCGCATGGCAGCAAGTGGGCTTTCGCGCCTTTATGGCTTGGGGGGCCTTAGGGCTTGTGCGCTAGCTTACGCGGGCTCAATCCGTAGGTCAGGGCTCCGCTCACTGGGTCCGTTCTTCTTCTTATATATACGCGATTCCTCGTTGGTGATCTATCTTGCTTGCGAGACTTCCGGTCCGGGCGCAGAAATGAGAAAGCAGCCAGCCCATATGATATTGAGGATGAGAATGACATTGATCAGGCAGGATAGGTGTTGCGTTCGAGATAGATAGATGAAAAGAAACTCTCGGAGCACCACTAGGCTTCACACAAACCCAATGTTTCTCGGCCTGATATCACTCGAGGCTACTTTCCGCCTCTCTCTTCTCTCCTTTAACAAGAAAAAACCACGCTAACTTATGCTTTCTGTGTTCGTTCGCCTTAACTACGTGATAACTGAATTTATATATAAAGAAAGAAATTTGAATATATACGAAGGCCTTTCCTTAGTAGTTTTAAGGTAGCCATGGTTCAAAGAAAGGCGTGGATCTAAGGTAGCGGTAGCCTTACCTTAGTCTCAGATAGATGGTCGCCCCTAGTAGTAGTAAGTGAGTTCCTTAGTACTATCTGGACGGACGGACTGGATGTGCGCTCCTAATTCCTACAGTGACCAGAGTAGATGTGAGCCCTTAGACTCTAAATTATAGCACTACGTGAACACTAATAGCAAGACATTAAAAAAAAACAGAAATTGTATAATTCCTTTGACTCAGATGGCACACCTGGCAGAGGAGGTTGCTGTGCTGAGGAGGGCGATCAGTCATGGCGCAAATGATTCAGGCCAACAAGCAAGTCAGGGTGCCAGAGCCGAGAGTGTACACCGGGACCAGAGACGCTCAGGTGCTAAAAGGAAAGGGGCTCTGGGACATGGAGCCATACCTGTCGATGCTGCGTTTGAGCGAGGAGGCTAAGGCGCAGATGGCTGCAATGTACCTCGATGCGGACGCAAAGCTATGGTGGAAAACCAAAGTCGAAGAGATGGACTGTGGCCGCTGTTCAATCCGGTCATGGCAGGAGTTGAAGGCCGAGCTGAAGGCACAGTTCATGCCTGGCAACGTGTCCTGGATGGGTTTTGCAGGCACTGTTCAATCTGAAGCCGGTGCGGTGCGAGATGAATGTAAATCAAGTCGTTATTGATGCTGGATATAAAAAAAAGCCTTTGTTAGTTTGCCGAGGAGGACAAGCTATTCTTCATTCAGGGGCTTTCGCACACTTCTAGCGCACAAGCCCCAAGTAGTAATAGGCGCCTACGGCTCTCTGTAGTAAAGAGGCTACGCACCTTGTAGTAAGAGGGGAAATGAAACTATTAGCCTAAAAAACCCAACAATAGAGCGAGCAAAGCAGTACACTGAAAGCAGTGCACAGAGAGCAGTTCCGTAGCAGTGGTAGGGCTGTAGCTGTTCTCTCTTCCTTTCCCTAGCGGTAGTAGAGCTAGAAAGAGACAAAGCTACAAAGAGAAGTGCTTTTAAGGAGCTACGCAAAAGAAAAGCGGTGAAAAGCAGTACAGTAGGTCAAGCAGTAGAGGCAGTTCCTCCGCTAAGGTAGTATAGCTGTTCTCTTCTCACTTGCCTAGAGGGATTAGCTATAAGAAGCAAGACAAGCTCAATACAGAGCTAACTAAGCAGTAGCCACCTGAAGACAGAAGAGCACCTGAATAAAGAGCCAACCATCTGACGAGTAAAGAGCTAACTATTTAACGAGTAGCATCTCTTTAGTGTCTAACCCTCTCGGAGTTGTATACAAAGATTTTGACCTCAAGCTATAGCGAGAAAAGGTTCTTAAAGGCCTCTAAACGCTCTTATACGGGGACTTATCCTGTTTTATTTATGCTTAGCTCGACAATCCCAGAACAGCAGAAATGGTAGCTTACTGACATTGCAAGTAGTTTCCTTTGAGAGGTTTCCCCTTGAGCTTGTTGATTCCCTACTCCTATACGTAGAGCTAGGAGTTGTTCCTCACCTACAAGTAGTAGAGCTAGTAGAAGTTGTTCTTCACCTCAAGAGAGAAGGTGCTTCACTTCACTTCATAGCGTTGAGCTACACAAGGAAGAGTCAATTTTCTTGGTTGGGAAATAGGTGCTTTTCAATAGCGAGTTGTATTGTCGATTAGCAAGCAGGACCTAGCAAGGAGTGGAGTGGCTATGATAGGTTTCCTTGAGGTTGTTTCTTCCCTTTTGCAAGTAGAGCTAGTCTATCCCAGCAAGCTTCAAAAGAAGGCCCCTGCAGTCAAATAGGCCTCCTCTGTAGTAAAGGTGCGCAGCCCCTTGTAGTAAGAGAGCCTACGGCGCCTCTGTAGTAAAGGTGCGCAGCCCCTTGTAGTAAGAGAGCCTACGGCGCCTCTTACTACAAGGGGCGTGTGCGCTGTGCCCGCCCATTCTGTCTCGCCCGCCTGCCGGCCCATGAATTCTTCAGAACGGGCCGGGCGGACGGGAAACGTCGAAGAAGTGCCTCGACGCGCCTTTCCACTACTTTGACTCCTTTTATGCAATTATGAACTCCACTTGACTTTCTCGATTCCAATGCAACTTATCCTTTTGGAGCTGACGTAACAAACTACGCGAGCCGGACGACGAAGCCAACAGAAATCCTATCCGAATACAAAAAAGAAAAGGCAGAAACATTATGGTGGTATACCAGCCGCCTGTTCTGGAACTTCCAGTTCCAATCGGAGCATATAGATCCGTAAATGGATTTGTATGTATAGCCACTTCAGTCGTGCTCGTCGTTTCTCGAATGGAAAAAAAGTATCTTTTTTCTGGGAACATGGTCAACCAGAAATTCTTATGAAAGCGATTCTTCATCCACCGATGCAGAAAATGCTCCAGTTTTCCATTCTCATATGAGGCCGGAAAGTTTATTGGCAACAGGTCGGCACGAAGTGCTGAATCATGCTCAAACATGAGCCGATCGTTCGTTAGGGACGGAAAATAGATCATCAAATTCCCACAAATGGAATGAGAAGTGGGTCCATGTAAATGATCGAGACCTCGCAAACAACAACGCTCCTTCCCCATATGGAGTTCGGAACCCAAAGGCAATCGTTGAGTGAACTGTATCTTCTTCGTGTTAGTTGACCTAAGCCGCACCATTACAGCTGGGGTGGGGCTCGGCCTCCGAACCGTACGTGGGACGAGTTTCTGCCTCATACAGCTCGGGCCGAAGACCGGGGGAAGTTTAGGAGAGATGGTCCGACCCAGCAGCTGCCGGTCGGGACGGACAGGAAACGGGGCTCCGCTTGCTTCTTCACAAGCTCCGCCCCCCCAAAAAAACCGACCCTATAGCGCTAGCGCTTCGCGTTCTTTCTATTCCATCCCATTCCATTCCGGGATAGGCGGCTAATACTAATCTAAATTGTAAAGTAGTCGTCGTCTGACCAATCGGCTCGGACACCAGACCGCTAGCGCACAAGCCCTAAGGCACTTGCAGCCCATTCTGTCTCGCCCTAAATGGAATGGCTCTCTTAGTTACGCTGCGCCCCGACCCGAGTCCCCACGTCCGCTTTTCTCCGCCCGCAACACTTGAAGTTGGCTTTGCCAACACAACATTAGGGCCGTCCCCTTCATTCTATGCTGACCCCGGCCCGGGCTGGCTTTTTGGGAAGCCCGTTCCCACCGCGCTCACGGCCCGGCTGGCCTGCCTGCGGTAGTGGGAATTCTCCCGTTC
>NW_027181963.1:0-30278 GCF_029961685.1 Aristolochia californica | reverse complement strand
TGCAAAGCTTTTAAAGAGAATAACAAACGCTCATTAAATTCTCAAGTGAACTTGCGGTGGGATATTTGCCCGAGTCAAACATGTCAATATTTTGCCCATTTGCAAAAAGCTGACGTAATCATCATAGATGATTGTAATGTGATTTATCATGCGTAACGGGCTATATTTTTGTACGAAATGACTTATGGATTGCAATTCAACACTCTGTTAAAAAATCCTCCGCAACCCATTTTTCCCGACGATTGCAAAACCTGAGATATAAAAACGAAAAGGTGCTTACAATCCCTAAAAATTACAGACACTCTTTGGAATTATCTCTCTCTACACATGTGCATTGTGCGTTTCCGTTTCAGATGTACACATTTTTCTTAAATCAAAACTTCGAGTTTTTCGCTCTCCCTTCATCCCGTAAACAAAAAAGGCAAATAGATCACAGCAAGCTGAAAATTTCATAGTTGATGTGCGGAAAAAGTTTAAAACAATAAAAAAAGTAAATGAAGAAAATTTATTCACACACCACAAATGAACACAAAAGTTTTGTTATCCAAGTTTGGGAAATTCGACTAGTCCAAAACTAATATCTTGGAATTTTACATGAAGCAGATTTTTTCTACACATGTCTTAAAAATGGGTATGCATGCCAGAAACATGTTAAAGATTCAAATGACCTATGGATCCAAAGCTTTTAAAGAGAATAACAAACGCTCATTAAATTCTCAAGTGAACTTGCGGTGGGATATTTGCCCGAGTCAAACATGTCAATATTTTGCCCATTTGCAAAAAGCTGACATAACTAATCATAGATGATTGTAATGTGATTTATCATGCGTAACGGGCTATATTTTTGTACGAAATGACTTATGGATTGCAATTCAACACTCGGTTAAAAAATCCTCCGCAACCCGTTTTTCCCGACGATTGCAAAACCTGAGATATAAAAACGAAAAGGTGCTTACAATCCCTAAAAATTACAGACACTGTTTGGAATTATCTCTCCCTACAATTGTGCATTGTGCTTTTCCATTTTAGATGTACACTTTTTTCTTAAATCAGAACTTTGAGTTTTCGCTCCCCCTTCATCCCGTAAACAAAAAAGGCAAAAAAGATCACAACAAAATAAAAAATTTTTAGTTGATGTGTGGAAAATATTTAAAATAACAACTAATGTAAATAAAAAATATCTATTCACACACCACAAGTGAACACAAAAGTTTTGTTATCCAAGTTTGGGAAATTCCATTAGTCCAACCCTATTAAGCTTGGAATTTTACATGAAGGAGATTTTTTCTACACATGTTTTAAAAATGGATATGCATGCTTGAAACATGTTAAAGATTCAAATGACTTATGGATCCAAAGCTTTTAACGAGAATAACAAACGCTCATTAAATTCTCAAGTGAACGTGCGGTGGGATATTTACCCGAGTCTGACAAGTCATAATTTTGCCCATTTTCAAAAATGTGATCTAACAATCATTGATGATTGTAAAGTGATTTATCATGCGTAACGGGCTATATTTTTGTATGAAATGACTTATGGATTGCAATTCAACACTCAGTTAAAAATCCTCTGCCACCAGTTTTTCCCGACGATTGCAAAAACTGAGATATAAAAACTAAAAAGAGCTTACAATCCCTAAAAATTACAGACACTCTTTGGAATTATCTCTCCCTACAAATTGTGCATTGTGCTTTTCCATTTTAGATGTACACTTTTTCTTAAATCAAAACTTTTACTTTTCGCTCTCCCTTCATCCCGAAAACAAACAAGGCAAAAAGCTTACAAAAAAACGAAAATTTTATAGTTGATGTACGGAAAAAATTTAAAACAATAACAGATATAAATAATGAAAATTTATTCGCCCAACACAAATGAACACAAAAGATTTGTCATCCAATTTTGGGAAATTCCACTAGTTTAACCCTAATAGCTTGGAATTTTGCAAGAGAGAGATTTCATCCACACATGTTTTTAAAATGGATATGCATGTTTGAAACATGTTAATGATGCAAATGAGCTATGGATGCAAAGCTTTTAAAGAGAATAACAAACGCTCATTAAATTCTCAAGTGAACTTGCGGTGGGATATTTGCCCGAGTCAAACATGTCAATATTTTGCCCATTTGCAAAAAGCTGACGTAATCATCATAGATGATTGTAATGTGATTTATCATGCGTAACGGGCTATATTTTTGTACGAAATGACTTATGGATTGCAATTCAACACTCTGTTAAAAAATCCTCCGCAACCCATTTTTCCCGACGATTGCAAAACCTGAGATATAAAAACGAAAAGGTGCTTACAATCCCTAAAAATTACAGACACTCTTTGGAATTATCTCTCTCTACACATGTGCATTGTGCGTTTCCGTTTCAGATGTACACATTTTTCTTAAATCAAAACTTCGAGTTTTTCGCTCTCCCTTCATCCCGTAAACAAAAAAGGCAAATAGATCACAGCAAGCTGAAAATTTCATAGTTGATGTGCGGAAAAAGTTTAAAACAATAAAAAAAGTAAATGAAGAAAATTTATTCACACACCACAAATGAACACAAAAGTTTTGTTATCCAAGTTTGGGAAATTCGACTAGTCCAAAACTAATATCTTGGAATTTTACATGAAGCAGATTTTTTCTACACATGTCTTAAAAATGGGTATGCATGCCAGAAACATGTTAAAGATTCAAATGACCTATGGATCCAAAGCTTTTAAAGAGAATAACAAACGCTCATTAAATTCTCAAGTGAACTTGCGGTGGGATATTTGCCCGAGTCAAACATGTCAATATTTTGCCCATTTGCAAAAAGCTGACATAACTAATCATAGATGATTGTAATGTGATTTATCATGCGTAACGGGCTATATTTTTGTACGAAATGACTTATGGATTGCAATTCAACACTCGGTTAAAAAATCCTCCGCAACCCGTTTTTCCCGACGATTGCAAAACCTGAGATATAAAAACGAAAAGGTGCTTACAATCCCTAAAAAATTACAGACACTGTTTGGAATTATCTCTCCCTACAATTGTGCATTGTGCTTTTCCATTTTAGATGTACACTTTTTTCTTAAATCAGAACTTTGAGTTTTCGCTCCCCCTTCATCCCGTAAACAAAAAAGGCAAAAAGATCACAACAAAATAAAAAATTTTTAGTTGATGTGTGGAAAATATTTAAAATAACAACTAATGTAAATAAAAAATATCTATTCACACACCACAAGTGAACACAAAAGTTTTGTTATCCAAGTTTGGGAAATTCCATTAGTCCAACCCTATTAAGCTTGGAATTTTACATGAAGGAGATTTTTTCTACACATGTTTTAAAAATGGATATGCATGCTTGAAACATGTTAAAGATTCAAATGACTTATGGATCCAAAGCTTTTAACGAGAATAACAAACGCTCATTAAATTCTCAAGTGAACGTGCGGTGGGATATTTACCCGAGTCTGACAAGTCATAATTTTGCCCATTTTCAAAAATGTGATCTAACAATCATTGATGATTGTAAAGTGATTTATCATGCGTAACGGGCTATATTTTTGTATGAAATGACTTATGGATTGCAATTCAACACTCAGTTAAAAATCCTCTGCCACCAGTTTTTCCCGACGATTGCAAAAACTGAGATATAAAAACTAAAAAGAGCTTACAATCCCTAAAAATTACAGACACTCTTTGGAATTATCTCTCCCTACAAATTGTGCATTGTGCTTTTCCATTTTAGATGTACACTTTTTTCTTAAATCAAAACTTTTACTTTTCGCTCTCCCTTCATCCCGAAAACAAACAAGGCAAAAAGCTTACAAAAAAACGAAAATTTTATAGTTGATGTACGGAAAAAATTTAAAACAATAACAGATATAAATAATGAAAATTTATTCGCCCAACACAAATGAACACAAAAGATTTGTCATCCAATTTTGGGAAATTCCACTAGTTTAACCCTAATAGCTTGGAATTTTGCAAGAGAGAGATTTCATCCACACATGTTTTTAAAATGGATATGCATGTTTGAAACATGTTAATGATGCAAATGAGCTATGGATGCAAAGCTTTTAAAGAGAATAACAAACGCTCATTAAATTCTCAAGTGAACTTGCGGTGGGATATTTGCCCGAGTCAAACATGTCAATATTTTGCCCATTTGCAAAAAGCTGACGTAATCATCATAGATGATTGTAATGTGATTTATCATGCGTAACGGGCTATATTTTTGTACGAAATGACTTATGGATTGCAATTCAACACTCTGTTAAAAAATCCTCCGCAACCCATTTTTCCCGACGATTGCAAAACCTGAGATATAAAAACGAAAAGGTGCTTACAATCCCTAAAAATTACAGACACTCTTTGGAATTATCTCTCTCTACACATGTGCATTGTGCGTTTCCGTTTCAGATGTACACATTTTTCTTAAATCAAAACTTCGAGTTTTTCGCTCTCCCTTCATCCCGTAAACAAAAAAGGCAAATAGATCACAGCAAGCTGAAAATTTCATAGTTGATGTGCGGAAAAAGTTTAAAACAATAAAAAAAGTAAATGAAGAAAATTTATTCACACACCACAAATGAACACAAAAGTTTTGTTATCCAAGTTTGGGAAATTCGACTAGTCCAAAACTAATATCTTGGAATTTTACATGAAGCAGATTTTTTCTACACATGTCTTAAAAATGGGTATGCATGCCAGAAACATGTTAAAGATTCAAATGACCTATGGATCCAAAGCTTTTAAAGAGAATAACAAACGCTCATTAAATTCTCAAGTGAACTTGCGGTGGGATATTTGCCCGAGTCAAACATGTCAATATTTTGCCCATTTGCAAAAAGCTGACATAACTAATCATAGATGATTGTAATGTGATTTATCATGCGTAACGGGCTATATTTTTGTACGAAATGACTTATGGATTGCAATTCAACACTCGGTTAAAAAATCCTCCGCAACCCGTTTTTCCCGACGATTGCAAAACCTGAGATATAAAAACGAAAAGGTGCTTACAATCCCTAAAAATTACAGACACTGTTTGGAATTATCTCTCCCTACAATTGTGCATTGTGCTTTTCCATTTTAGATGTACACTTTTTTCTTAAATCAGAACTTTGAGTTTTCGCTCCCCCTTCATCCCGTAAACAAAAAAGGCAAAAAAGATCACAACAAAATAAAAAATTTTTAGTTGATGTGTGGAAAATATTTAAAATAACAACTAATGTAAATAAAAAATATCTATTCACACACCACAAGTGAACACAAAAGTTTTGTTATCCAAGTTTGGGAAATTCCATTAGTCCAACCCTATTAAGCTTGGAATTTTACATGAAGGAGATTTTTTCTACACATGTTTTAAAAATGGATATGCATGCTTGAAACATGTTAAAGATTCAAATGACTTATGGATCCAAAGCTTTTAACGAGAATAACAAACGCTCATTAAATTCTCAAGTGAACGTGCGGTGGGATATTTACCCGAGTCTGACAAGTCATAATTTTGCCCATTTTCAAAAATGTGATCTAACAATCATTGATGATTGTAAAGTGATTTATCATGCGTAACGGGCTATATTTTTGTATGAAATGACTTATGGATTGCAATTCAACACTCAGTTAAAAATCCTCTGCCACCAGTTTTTCCCGACGATTGCAAAAACTGAGATATAAAAACTAAAAAGAGCTTACAATCCCTAAAAATTACAGACACTCTTTGGAATTATCTCTCCCTACAAATTGTGCATTGTGCTTTTCCATTTTAGATGTACACTTTTTTCTTAAATCAAAACTTTTACTTTTCGCTCTCCCTTCATCCCGAAAACAAACAAGGCAAAAAGCTTACAAAAAAACGAAAATTTTATAGTTGATGTACGGAAAAAATTTAAAACAATAACAGATATAAATAATGAAAATTTATTCGCCCAACACAAATGAACACAAAAGATTTGTCATCCAATTTTGGGAAATTCCACTAGTTTAACCCTAATAGCTTGGAATTTTGCAAGAGAGAGATTTCATCCACACATGTTTTTAAAATGGATATGCATGTTTGAAACATGTTAATGATGCAAATGAGCTATGGATGCAAAGCTTTTAAAGAGAATAACAAACGCTCATTAAATTCTCAAGTGAACTTGCGGTGGGATATTTGCCCGAGTCAAACATGTCAATATTTTGCCCATTTGCAAAAAGCTGACGTAATCATCATAGATGATTGTAATGTGATTTATCATGCGTAACGGGCTATATTTTTGTACGAAATGACTTATGGATTGCAATTCAACACTCTGTTAAAAAATCCTCCGCAACCCATTTTTCCCGACGATTGCAAAACCTGAGATATAAAAACGAAAAGGTGCTTACAATCCCTAAAAATTACAGACACTCTTTGGAATTATCTCTCTCTACACATGTGCATTGTGCGTTTCCGTTTCAGATGTACACATTTTTCTTAAATCAAAACTTCGAGTTTTTCGCTCTCCCTTCATCCCGTAAACAAAAAAGGCAAATAGATCACAGCAAGCTGAAAATTTCATAGTTGATGTGCGGAAAAAGTTTAAAACAATAAAAAAAGTAAATGAAGAAAATTTATTCACACACCACAAATGAACACAAAAGTTTTGTTATCCAAGTTTGGGAAATTCGACTAGTCCAAAACTAATATCTTGGAATTTTACATGAAGCAGATTTTTTCTACACATGTCTTAAAAATGGGTATGCATGCCAGAAACATGTTAAAGATTCAAATGACCTATGGATCCAAAGCTTTTAAAGAGAATAACAAACGCTCATTAAATTCTCAAGTGAACTTGCGGTGGGATATTTGCCCGAGTCAAACATGTCAATATTTTGCCCATTTGCAAAAAGCTGACATAACTAATCATAGATGATTGTAATGTGATTTATCATGCGTAACGGGCTATATTTTTGTACGAAATGACTTATGGATTGCAATTCAACACTCGGTTAAAAAATCCTCCGCAACCCGTTTTTCCCGACGATTGCAAAACCTGAGATATAAAAACGAAAAGGTGCTTACAATCCCTAAAAATTACAGACACTGTTTGGAATTATCTCTCCCTACAATTGTGCATTGTGCTTTTCCATTTTAGATGTACACTTTTTTCTTAAATCAGAACTTTGAGTTTTCGCTCCCCCTTCATCCCGTAAACAAAAAAGGCAAAAAAGATCACAACAAAATAAAAAATTTTTAGTTGATGTGTGGAAAATATTTAAAATAACAACTAATGTAAATAAAAAATATCTATTCACACACCACAAGTGAACACAAAAGTTTTGTTATCCAAGTTTGGGAAATTCCATTAGTCCAACCCTATTAAGCTTGGAATTTTACATGAAGGAGATTTTTTCTACACATGTTTTAAAAATGGATATGCATGCTTGAAACATGTTAAAGATTCAAATGACTTATGGATCCAAAGCTTTTAACGAGAATAACAAACGCTCATTAAATTCTCAAGTGAACGTGCGGTGGGATATTTACCCGAGTCTGACAAGTCATAATTTTGCCCATTTTCAAAAATGTGATCTAACAATCATTGATGATTGTAAAGTGATTTATCATGCGTAACGGGCTATATTTTTGTATGAAATGACTTATGGATTGCAATTCAACACTCAGTTAAAAATCCTCTGCCACCAGTTTTTCCCGACGATTGCAAAAACTGAGATATAAAAACTAAAAAGAGCTTACAATCCCTAAAAATTACAGACACTCTTTGGAATTATCTCTCCCTACAAATTGTGCATTGTGCTTTTCCATTTTAGATGTACACTTTTTTCTTAAATCAAAACTTTTACTTTTCGCTCTCCCTTCATCCCGAAAACAAACAAGGCAAAAAGCTTACAAAAAAACGAAAATTTTATAGTTGATGTACGGAAAAAATTTAAAACAATAACAGATATAAATAATGAAAATTTATTCGCCCAACACAAATGAACACAAAAGATTTGTCATCCAATTTTGGGAAATTCCACTAGTTTAACCCTAATAGCTTGGAATTTTGCAAGAGAGAGATTTCATCCACACATGTTTTTAAAATGGATATGCATGTTTGAAACATGTTAATGATGCAAATGAGCTATGGATGCAAAGCTTTTAAAGAGAATAACAAACGCTCATTAAATTCTCAAGTGAACTTGCGGTGGGATATTTGCCCGAGTCAAACATGTCAATATTTTGCCCATTTGCAAAAAGCTGACGTAATCATCATAGATGATTGTAATGTGATTTATCATGCGTAACGGGCTATATTTTTGTACGAAATGACTTATGGATTGCAATTCAACACTCTGTTAAAAAATCCTCCGCAACCCATTTTTCCCGACGATTGCAAAACCTGAGATATAAAAACGAAAAGGTGCTTACAATCCCTAAAAATTACAGACACTCTTTGGAATTATCTCTCTCTACACATGTGCATTGTGCGTTTCCGTTTCAGATGTACACATTTTTCTTAAATCAAAACTTCGAGTTTTTCGCTCTCCCTTCATCCCGTAAACAAAAAAGGCAAATAGATCACAGCAAGCTGAAAATTTCATAGTTGATGTGCGGAAAAAGTTTAAAACAATAAAAAAAGTAAATGAAGAAAATTTATTCACACACCACAAATGAACACAAAAGTTTTGTTATCCAAGTTTGGGAAATTCGACTAGTCCAAAACTAATATCTTGGAATTTTACATGAAGCAGATTTTTTCTACACATGTCTTAAAAATGGGTATGCATGCCAGAAACATGTTAAAGATTCAAATGACCTATGGATCCAAAGCTTTTAAAGAGAATAACAAACGCTCATTAAATTCTCAAGTGAACTTGCGGTGGGATATTTGCCCGAGTCAAACATGTCAATATTTTGCCCATTTGCAAAAAGCTGACATAACTAATCATAGATGATTGTAATGTGATTTATCATGCGTAACGGGCTATATTTTTGTACGAAATGACTTATGGATTGCAATTCAACACTCGGTTAAAAAATCCTCCGCAACCCGTTTTTCCCGACGATTGCAAAACCTGAGATATAAAAACGAAAAGGTGCTTACAATCCCTAAAAATTACAGACACTGTTTGGAATTATCTCTCCCTACAATTGTGCATTGTGCTTTTCCATTTTAGATGTACACTTTTTTCTTAAATCAGAACTTTGAGTTTTCGCTCCCCCTTCATCCCGTAAACAAAAAAGGCAAAAAAGATCACAACAAAATAAAAAATTTTTAGTTGATGTGTGGAAAATATTTAAAATAACAACTAATGTAAATAAAAAATATCTATTCACACACCACAAGTGAACACAAAAGTTTTGTTATCCAAGTTTGGGAAATTCCATTAGTCCAACCCTATTAAGCTTGGAATTTTACATGAAGGAGATTTTTTCTACACATGTTTTAAAAATGGATATGCATGCTTGAAACATGTTAAAGATTCAAATGACTTATGGATCCAAAGCTTTTAACGAGAATAACAAACGCTCATTAAATTCTCAAGTGAACGTGCGGTGGGATATTTACCCGAGTCTGACAAGTCATAATTTTGCCCATTTTCAAAAATGTGATCTAACAATCATTGATGATTGTAAAGTGATTTATCATGCGTAACGGGCTATATTTTTGTATGAAATGACTTATGGATTGCAATTCAACACTCAGTTAAAAATCCTCTGCCACCAGTTTTTCCCGACGATTGCAAAAACTGAGATATAAAAACTAAAAAGAGCTTACAATCCCTAAAAATTACAGACACTCTTTGGAATTATCTCTCCCTACAAATTGTGCATTGTGCTTTTCCATTTTAGATGTACACTTTTTTCTTAAATCAAAACTTTTACTTTTCGCTCTCCCTTCATCCCGAAAACAAACAAGGCAAAAAGCTTACAAAAAAACGAAAATTTTATAGTTGATGTACGGAAAAAATTTAAAACAATAACAGATATAAATAATGAAAATTTATTCGCCCAACACAAATGAACACAAAAGATTTGTCATCCAATTTTGGGAAATTCCACTAGTTTAACCCTAATAGCTTGGAATTTTGCAAGAGAGAGATTTCATCCACACATGTTTTTAAAATGGATATGCATGTTTGAAACATGTTAATGATGCAAATGAGCTATGGATGCAAAGCTTTTAAAGAGAATAACAAACGCTCATTAAATTCTCAAGTGAACTTGCGGTGGGATATTTGCCCGAGTCAAACATGTCAATATTTTGCCCATTTGCAAAAAGCTGACGTAATCATCATAGATGATTGTAATGTGATTTATCATGCGTAACGGGCTATATTTTTGTACGAAATGACTTATGGATTGCAATTCAACACTCTGTTAAAAAATCCTCCGCAACCCATTTTTCCCGACGATTGCAAAACCTGAGATATAAAAACGAAAAGGTGCTTACAATCCCTAAAAATTACAGACACTCTTTGGAATTATCTCTCTCTACACATGTGCATTGTGCGTTTCCGTTTCAGATGTACACATTTTTCTTAAATCAAAACTTCGAGTTTTTCGCTCTCCCTTCATCCCGTAAACAAAAAAGGCAAATAGATCACAGCAAGCTGAAAATTTCATAGTTGATGTGCGGAAAAAGTTTAAAACAATAAAAAAAGTAAATGAAGAAAATTTATTCACACACCACAAATGAACACAAAAGTTTTGTTATCCAAGTTTGGGAAATTCGACTAGTCCAAAACTAATATCTTGGAATTTTACATGAAGCAGATTTTTTCTACACATGTCTTAAAAATGGGTATGCATGCCAGAAACATGTTAAAGATTCAAATGACCTATGGATCCAAAGCTTTTAAAGAGAATAACAAACGCTCATTAAATTCTCAAGTGAACTTGCGGTGGGATATTTGCCCGAGTCAAACATGTCAATATTTTGCCCATTTGCAAAAAGCTGACATAACTAATCATAGATGATTGTAATGTGATTTATCATGCGTAACGGGCTATATTTTTGTACGAAATGACTTATGGATTGCAATTCAACACTCGGTTAAAAAATCCTCCGCAACCCGTTTTTCCCGACGATTGCAAAACCTGAGATATAAAAACGAAAAGGTGCTTACAATCCCTAAAAATTACAGACACTGTTTGGAATTATCTCTCCCTACAATTGTGCATTGTGCTTTTCCATTTTAGATGTACACTTTTTTCTTAAATCAGAACTTTGAGTTTTCGCTCCCCCTTCATCCCGTAAACAAAAAAGGCAAAAAAGATCACAACAAAATAAAAAATTTTTAGTTGATGTGTGGAAAATATTTAAAATAACAACTAATGTAAATAAAAAATATCTATTCACACACCACAAGTGAACACAAAAGTTTTGTTATCCAAGTTTGGGAAATTCCATTAGTCCAACCCTATTAAGCTTGGAATTTTACATGAAGGAGATTTTTTCTACACATGTTTTAAAAATGGATATGCATGCTTGAAACATGTTAAAGATTCAAATGACTTATGGATCCAAAGCTTTTAACGAGAATAACAAACGCTCATTAAATTCTCAAGTGAACGTGCGGTGGGATATTTACCCGAGTCTGACAAGTCATAATTTTGCCCATTTTCAAAAATGTGATCTAACAATCATTGATGATTGTAAAGTGATTTATCATGCGTAACGGGCTATATTTTTGTATGAAATGACTTATGGATTGCAATTCAACACTCAGTTAAAAATCCTCTGCCACCAGTTTTTCCCGACGATTGCAAAAACTGAGATATAAAAACTAAAAAGAGCTTACAATCCCTAAAAATTACAGACACTCTTTGGAATTATCTCTCCCTACAAATTGTGCATTGTGCTTTTCCATTTTAGATGTACACTTTTTTCTTAAATCAAAACTTTTACTTTTCGCTCTCCCTTCATCCCGAAAACAAACAAGGCAAAAAGCTTACAAAAAAACGAAAATTTTATAGTTGATGTACGGAAAAAATTTAAAACAATAACAGATATAAATAATGAAAATTTATTCGCCCAACACAAATGAACACAAAAGATTTGTCATCCAATTTTGGGAAATTCCACTAGTTTAACCCTAATAGCTTGGAATTTTGCAAGAGAGAGATTTCATCCACACATGTTTTTAAAATGGATATGCATGTTTGAAACATGTTAATGATGCAAATGAGCTATGGATGCAAAGCTTTTAAAGAGAATAACAAACGCTCATTAAATTCTCAAGTGAACTTGCGGTGGGATATTTGCCCGAGTCAAACATGTCAATATTTTGCCCATTTGCAAAAAGCTGACGTAATCATCATAGATGATTGTAATGTGATTTATCATGCGTAACGGGCTATATTTTTGTACGAAATGACTTATGGATTGCAATTCAACACTCTGTTAAAAAATCCTCCGCAACCCATTTTTCCCGACGATTGCAAAACCTGAGATATAAAAACGAAAAGGTGCTTACAATCCCTAAAAATTACAGACACTCTTTGGAATTATCTCTCTCTACACATGTGCATTGTGCGTTTCCGTTTCAGATGTACACATTTTTCTTAAATCAAAACTTCGAGTTTTTCGCTCTCCCTTCATCCCGTAAACAAAAAAGGCAAATAGATCACAGCAAGCTGAAAATTTCATAGTTGATGTGCGGAAAAAGTTTAAAACAATAAAAAAAGTAAATGAAGAAAATTTATTCACACACCACAAATGAACACAAAAGTTTTGTTATCCAAGTTTGGGAAATTCGACTAGTCCAAAACTAATATCTTGGAATTTTACATGAAGCAGATTTTTTCTACACATGTCTTAAAAATGGGTATGCATGCCAGAAACATGTTAAAGATTCAAATGACCTATGGATCCAAAGCTTTTAAAGAGAATAACAAACGCTCATTAAATTCTCAAGTGAACTTGCGGTGGGATATTTGCCCGAGTCAAACATGTCAATATTTTGCCCATTTGCAAAAAGCTGACATAACTAATCATAGATGATTGTAATGTGATTTATCATGCGTAACGGGCTATATTTTTGTACGAAATGACTTATGGATTGCAATTCAACACTCGGTTAAAAAATCCTCCGCAACCCGTTTTTCCCGACGATTGCAAAACCTGAGATATAAAAACGAAAAGGTGCTTACAATCCCTAAAAATTACAGACACTGTTTGGAATTATCTCTCCCTACAATTGTGCATTGTGCTTTTCCATTTTAGATGTACACTTTTTTCTTAAATCAGAACTTTGAGTTTTCGCTCCCCCTTCATCCCGTAAACAAAAAAGGCAAAAAAGATCACAACAAAATAAAAAATTTTTAGTTGATGTGTGGAAAATATTTAAAATAACAACTAATGTAAATAAAAAATATCTATTCACACACCACAAGTGAACACAAAAGTTTTGTTATCCAAGTTTGGGAAATTCCATTAGTCCAACCCTATTAAGCTTGGAATTTTACATGAAGGAGATTTTTTCTACACATGTTTTAAAAATGGATATGCATGCTTGAAACATGTTAAAGATTCAAATGACTTATGGATCCAAAGCTTTTAACGAGAATAACAAACGCTCATTAAATTCTCAAGTGAACGTGCGGTGGGATATTTACCCGAGTCTGACAAGTCATAATTTTGCCCATTTTCAAAAATGTGATCTAACAATCATTGATGATTGTAAAGTGATTTATCATGCGTAACGGGCTATATTTTTGTATGAAATGACTTATGGATTGCAATTCAACACTCAGTTAAAAATCCTCTGCCACCAGTTTTTCCCGACGATTGCAAAAACTGAGATATAAAAACTAAAAAGAGCTTACAATCCCTAAAAATTACAGACACTCTTTGGAATTATCTCTCCCTACAAATTGTGCATTGTGCTTTTCCATTTTAGATGTACACTTTTTTCTTAAATCAAAACTTTTACTTTTCGCTCTCCCTTCATCCCGAAAACAAACAAGGCAAAAAGCTTACAAAAAAACGAAAATTTTATAGTTGATGTACGGAAAAAATTTAAAACAATAACAGATATAAATAATGAAAATTTATTCGCCCAACACAAATGAACACAAAAGATTTGTCATCCAATTTTGGGAAATTCCACTAGTTTAACCCTAATAGCTTGGAATTTTGCAAGAGAGAGATTTCATCCACACATGTTTTTAAAATGGATATGCATGTTTGAAACATGTTAATGATGCAAATGAGCTATGGATGCAAAGCTTTTAAAGAGAATAACAAACGCTCATTAAATTCTCAAGTGAACTTGCGGTGGGATATTTGCCCGAGTCAAACATGTCAATATTTTGCCCATTTGCAAAAAGCTGACGTAATCATCATAGATGATTGTAATGTGATTTATCATGCGTAACGGGCTATATTTTTGTACGAAATGACTTATGGATTGCAATTCAACACTCTGTTAAAAAATCCTCCGCAACCCATTTTTCCCGACGATTGCAAAACCTGAGATATAAAAACGAAAAGGTGCTTACAATCCCTAAAAATTACAGACACTCTTTGGAATTATCTCTCTCTACACATGTGCATTGTGCGTTTCCGTTTCAGATGTACACATTTTTCTTAAATCAAAACTTCGAGTTTTTCGCTCTCCCTTCATCCCGTAAACAAAAAAGGCAAATAGATCACAGCAAGCTGAAAATTTCATAGTTGATGTGCGGAAAAAGTTTAAAACAATAAAAAAAGTAAATGAAGAAAATTTATTCACACACCACAAATGAACACAAAAGTTTTGTTATCCAAGTTTGGGAAATTCGACTAGTCCAAAACTAATATCTTGGAATTTTACATGAAGCAGATTTTTTCTACACATGTCTTAAAAATGGGTATGCATGCCAGAAACATGTTAAAGATTCAAATGACCTATGGATCCAAAGCTTTTAAAGAGAATAACAAACGCTCATTAAATTCTCAAGTGAACTTGCGGTGGGATATTTGCCCGAGTCAAACATGTCAATATTTTGCCCATTTGCAAAAAGCTGACATAACTAATCATAGATGATTGTAATGTGATTTATCATGCGTAACGGGCTATATTTTTGTACGAAATGACTTATGGATTGCAATTCAACACTCGGTTAAAAAATCCTCCGCAACCCGTTTTTCCCGACGATTGCAAAACCTGAGATATAAAAACGAAAAGGTGCTTACAATCCCTAAAAATTACAGACACTGTTTGGAATTATCTCTCCCTACAATTGTGCATTGTGCTTTTCCATTTTAGATGTACACTTTTTTCTTAAATCAGAACTTTGAGTTTTCGCTCCCCCTTCATCCCGTAAACAAAAAAGGCAAAAAAGATCACAACAAAATAAAAAATTTTTAGTTGATGTGTGGAAAATATTTAAAATAACAACTAATGTAAATAAAAAATATCTATTCACACACCACAAGTGAACACAAAAGTTTTGTTATCCAAGTTTGGGAAATTCCATTAGTCCAACCCTATTAAGCTTGGAATTTTACATGAAGGAGATTTTTTCTACACATGTTTTAAAAATGGATATGCATGCTTGAAACATGTTAAAGATTCAAATGACTTATGGATCCAAAGCTTTTAACGAGAATAACAAACGCTCATTAAATTCTCAAGTGAACGTGCGGTGGGATATTTACCCGAGTCTGACAAGTCATAATTTTGCCCATTTTCAAAAATGTGATCTAACAATCATTGATGATTGTAAAGTGATTTATCATGCGTAACGGGCTATATTTTTGTATGAAATGACTTATGGATTGCAATTCAACACTCAGTTAAAAATCCTCTGCCACCAGTTTTTCCCGACGATTGCAAAAACTGAGATATAAAAACTAAAAAGAGCTTACAATCCCTAAAAATTACAGACACTCTTTGGAATTATCTCTCCCTACAAATTGTGCATTGTGCTTTTCCATTTTAGATGTACACTTTTTTCTTAAATCAAAACTTTTACTTTTCGCTCTCCCTTCATCCCGAAAACAAACAAGGCAAAAAGCTTACAAAAAAACGAAAATTTTATAGTTGATGTACGGAAAAAATTTAAAACAATAACAGATATAAATAATGAAAATTTATTCGCCCAACACAAATGAACACAAAAGATTTGTCATCCAATTTTGGGAAATTCCACTAGTTTAACCCTAATAGCTTGGAATTTTGCAAGAGAGAGATTTCATCCACACATGTTTTTAAAATGGATATGCATGTTTGAAACATGTTAATGATGCAAATGAGCTATGGATGCAAAGCTTTTAAAGAGAATAACAAACGCTCATTAAATTCTCAAGTGAACTTGCGGTGGGATATTTGCCCGAGTCAAACATGTCAATATTTTGCCCATTTGCAAAAAGCTGACGTAATCATCATAGATGATTGTAATGTGATTTATCATGCGTAACGGGCTATATTTTTGTACGAAATGACTTATGGATTGCAATTCAACACTCTGTTAAAAAATCCTCCGCAACCCATTTTTCCCGACGATTGCAAAACCTGAGATATAAAAACGAAAAGGTGCTTACAATCCCTAAAAATTACAGACACTCTTTGGAATTATCTCTCTCTACACATGTGCATTGTGCGTTTCCGTTTCAGATGTACACATTTTTCTTAAATCAAAACTTCGAGTTTTTCGCTCTCCCTTCATCCCGTAAACAAAAAAGGCAAATAGATCACAGCAAGCTGAAAATTTCATAGTTGATGTGCGGAAAAAGTTTAAAACAATAAAAAAAGTAAATGAAGAAAATTTATTCACACACCACAAATGAACACAAAAGTTTTGTTATCCAAGTTTGGGAAATTCGACTAGTCCAAAACTAATATCTTGGAATTTTACATGAAGCAGATTTTTTCTACACATGTCTTAAAAATGGGTATGCATGCCAGAAACATGTTAAAGATTCAAATGACCTATGGATCCAAAGCTTTTAAAGAGAATAACAAACGCTCATTAAATTCTCAAGTGAACTTGCGGTGGGATATTTGCCCGAGTCAAACATGTCAATATTTTGCCCATTTGCAAAAAGCTGACATAACTAATCATAGATGATTGTAATGTGATTTATCATGCGTAACGGGCTATATTTTTGTACGAAATGACTTATGGATTGCAATTCAACACTCGGTTAAAAAATCCTCCGCAACCCGTTTTTCCCGACGATTGCAAAACCTGAGATATAAAAACGAAAAGGTGCTTACAATCCCTAAAAATTACAGACACTGTTTGGAATTATCTCTCCCTACAATTGTGCATTGTGCTTTTCCATTTTAGATGTACACTTTTTTCTTAAATCAGAACTTTGAGTTTTCGCTCCCCCTTCATCCCGTAAACAAAAAAGGCAAAAAAGATCACAACAAAATAAAAAATTTTTAGTTGATGTGTGGAAAATATTTAAAATAACAACTAATGTAAATAAAAAATATCTATTCACACACCACAAGTGAACACAAAAGTTTTGTTATCCAAGTTTGGGAAATTCCATTAGTCCAACCCTATTAAGCTTGGAATTTTACATGAAGGAGATTTTTTCTACACATGTTTTAAAAATGGATATGCATGCTTGAAACATGTTAAAGATTCAAATGACTTATGGATCCAAAGCTTTTAACGAGAATAACAAACGCTCATTAAATTCTCAAGTGAACGTGCGGTGGGATATTTACCCGAGTCTGACAAGTCATAATTTTGCCCATTTTCAAAAATGTGATCTAACAATCATTGATGATTGTAAAGTGATTTATCATGCGTAACGGGCTATATTTTTGTATGAAATGACTTATGGATTGCAATTCAACACTCAGTTAAAAATCCTCTGCCACCAGTTTTTCCCGACGATTGCAAAAACTGAGATATAAAAACTAAAAAGAGCTTACAATCCCTAAAAATTACAGACACTCTTTGGAATTATCTCTCCCTACAAATTGTGCATTGTGCTTTTCCATTTTAGATGTACACTTTTTTCTTAAATCAAAACTTTTACTTTTCGCTCTCCCTTCATCCCGAAAACAAACAAGGCAAAAAGCTTACAAAAAAACGAAAATTTTATAGTTGATGTACGGAAAAAATTTAAAACAATAACAGATATAAATAATGAAAATTTATTCGCCCAACACAAATGAACACAAAAGATTTGTCATCCAATTTTGGGAAATTCCACTAGTTTAACCCTAATAGCTTGGAATTTTGCAAGAGAGAGATTTCATCCACACATGTTTTTAAAATGGATATGCATGTTTGAAACATGTTAATGATGCAAATGAGCTATGGATGCAAAGCTTTTAAAGAGAATAACAAACGCTCATTAAATTCTCAAGTGAACTTGCGGTGGGATATTTGCCCGAGTCAAACATGTCAATATTTTGCCCATTTGCAAAAAGCTGACGTAATCATCATAGATGATTGTAATGTGATTTATCATGCGTAACGGGCTATATTTTTGTACGAAATGACTTATGGATTGCAATTCAACACTCTGTTAAAAAATCCTCCGCAACCCATTTTTCCCGACGATTGCAAAACCTGAGATATAAAAACGAAAAGGTGCTTACAATCCCTAAAAATTACAAACACTCTTTGGAATTATCTCTCTCTACACATGTGCATTGTGCGTTTCCGTTTCAGATGTACACATTTTTCTTAAATCAAAACTTCGAGTTTTTCGCTCTCCCTTCATCCCGTAAACAAAAAAGGCAAATAGATCACAGCAAGCTGAAAATTTCATAGTTGATGTGCGGAAAAAGTTTAAAACAATAAAAAAAGTAAATGAAGAAAATTTATTCACACACCACAAATGAACACAAAAGTTTTGTTATCCAAGTTTGGGAAATTCGACTAGTCCAAAACTAATATCTTGGAATTTTACATGAAGCAGATTTTTTCTACACATGTCTTAAAAATGGGTATGCATGCCAGAAACATGTTAAAGATTCAAATGACCTATGGATCCAAAGCTTTTAAAGAGAATAACAAACGCTCATTAAATTCTCAAGTGAACTTGCGGTGGGATATTTGCCCGAGTCAAACATGTCAATATTTTGCCCATTTGCAAAAAGCTGACATAACTAATCATAGATGATTGTAATGTGATTTATCATGCGTAACGGGCTATATTTTTGTACGAAATGACTTATGGATTGCAATTCAACACTCGGTTAAAAAATCCTCCGCAACCCGTTTTTCCCGACGATTGCAAAACCTGAGATATAAAAACGAAAAGGTGCTTACAATCCCTAAAAATTACAGACACTGTTTGGAATTATCTCTCCCTACAATTGTGCATTGTGCTTTTCCATTTTAGATGTACACTTTTTTCTTAAATCAGAACTTTGAGTTTTCGCTCCCCCTTCATCCCGTAAACAAAAAAGGCAAAAAAGATCACAACAAAATAAAAAATTTTTAGTTGATGTGTGGAAAATATTTAAAATAACAACTAATGTAAATAAAAAATATCTATTCACACACCACAAGTGAACACAAAAGTTTTGTTATCCAAGTTTGGGAAATTCCATTAGTCCAACCCTATTAAGCTTGGAATTTTACATGAAGGAGATTTTTTCTACACATGTTTTAAAAATGGATATGCATGCTTGAAACATGTTAAAGATTCAAATGACTTATGGATCCAAAGCTTTTAACGAGAATAACAAACGCTCATTAAATTCTCAAGTGAACGTGCGGTGGGATATTTACCCGAGTCTGACAAGTCATAATTTTGCCCATTTTCAAAAATGTGATCTAACAATCATTGATGATTGTAAAGTGATTTATCATGCGTAACGGGCTATATTTTTGTATGAAATGACTTATGGATTGCAATTCAACACTCAGTTAAAAATCCTCTGCCACCAGTTTTTCCCGACGATTGCAAAAACTGAGATATAAAAACTAAAAAGAGCTTACAATCCCTAAAAATTACAGACACTCTTTGGAATTATCTCTCCCTACAAATTGTGCATTGTGCTTTTCCATTTTAGATGTACACTTTTTTCTTAAATCAAAACTTTTACTTTTCGCTCTCCCTTCATCCCGAAAACAAACAAGGCAAAAAGCTTACAAAAAAACGAAAATTTTATAGTTGATGTACGGAAAAAATTTAAAACAATAACAGATATAAATAATGAAAATTTATTCGCCCAACACAAATGAACACAAAAGATTTGTCATCCAATTTTGGGAAATTCCACTAGTTTAACCCTAATAGCTTGGAATTTTGCAAGAGAGAGATTTCATCCACACATGTTTTTAAAATGGATATGCATGTTTGAAACATGTTAATGATGCAAATGAGCTATGGATGCAAAGCTTTTAAAGAGAATAACAAACGCTCATTAAATTCTCAAGTGAACTTGCGGTGGGATATTTGCCCGAGTCAAACATGTCAATATTTTGCCCATTTGCAAAAAGCTGACGTAATCATCATAGATGATTGTAATGTGATTTATCATGCGTAACGGGCTATATTTTTGTACGAAATGACTTATGGATTGCAATTCAACACTCTGTTAAAAAATCCTCCGCAACCCATTTTTCCCGACGATTGCAAAACCTGAGATATAAAAACGAAAAGGTGCTTACAATCCCTAAAAATTACAGACACTCTTTGGAATTATCTCTCTCTACACATGTGCATTGTGCGTTTCCGTTTCAGATGTACACATTTTTCTTAAATCAAAACTTCGAGTTTTTCGCTCTCCCTTCATCCCGTAAACAAAAAAGGCAAATAGATCACAGCAAGCTGAAAATTTCATAGTTGATGTGCGGAAAAAGTTTAAAACAATAAAAAAAGTAAATGAAGAAAATTTATTCACACACCACAAATGAACACAAAAGTTTTGTTATCCAAGTTTGGGAAATTCGACTAGTCCAAAACTAATATCTTGGAATTTTACATGAAGCAGATTTTTTCTACACATGTCTTAAAAATGGGTATGCATGCCAGAAACATGTTAAAGATTCAAATGACCTATGGATCCAAAGCTTTTAAAGAGAATAACAAACGCTCATTAAATTCTCAAGTGAACTTGCGGTGGGATATTTGCCCGAGTCAAACATGTCAATATTTTGCCCATTTGCAAAAAGCTGACATAACTAATCATAGATGATTGTAATGTGATTTATCATGCGTAACGGGCTATATTTTTGTACGAAATGACTTATGGATTGCAATTCAACACTCGGTTAAAAAATCCTCCGCAACCCGTTTTTCCCGACGATTGCAAAACCTGAGATATAAAAACGAAAAGGTGCTTACAATCCCTAAAAATTACAGACACTGTTTGGAATTATCTCTCCCTACAATTGTGCATTGTGCTTTTCCATTTTAGATGTACACTTTTTTCTTAAATCAGAACTTTGAGTTTTCGCTCCCCCTTCATCCCGTAAACAAAAAAGGCAAAAAAGATCACAACAAAATAAAAAATTTTTAGTTGATGTGTGGAAAATATTTAAAATAACAACTAATGTAAATAAAAAATATCTATTCACACACCACAAGTGAACACAAAAGTTTTGTTATCCAAGTTTGGGAAATTCCATTAGTCCAACCCTATTAAGCTTGGAATTTTACATGAAGGAGATTTTTTCTACACATGTTTTAAAAATGGATATGCATGCTTGAAACATGTTAAAGATTCAAATGACTTATGGATCCAAAGCTTTTAACGAGAATAACAAACGCTCATTAAATTCTCAAGTGAACGTGCGGTGGGATATTTACCCGAGTCTGACAAGTCATAATTTTGCCCATTTTCAAAAATGTGATCTAACAATCATTGATGATTGTAAAGTGATTTATCATGCGTAACGGGCTATATTTTTGTATGAAATGACTTATGGATTGCAATTCAACACTCAGTTAAAAATCCTCTGCCACCAGTTTTTCCCGACGATTGCAAAAACTGAGATATAAAAACTAAAAAGAGCTTACAATCCCTAAAAATTACAGACACTCTTTGGAATTATCTCTCCCTACAAATTGTGCATTGTGCTTTTCCATTTTAGATGTACACTTTTTTCTTAAATCAAAACTTTTACTTTTCGCTCTCCCTTCATCCCGAAAACAAACAAGGCAAAAAGCTTACAAAAAAACGAAAATTTTATAGTTGATGTACGGAAAAAATTTAAAACAATAACAGATATAAATAATGAAAATTTATTCGCCCAACACAAATGAACACAAAAGATTTGTCATCCAATTTTGGGAAATTCCACTAGTTTAACCCTAATAGCTTGGAATTTTGCAAGAGAGAGATTTCATCCACACATGTTTTTAAAATGGATATGCATGTTTGAAACATGTTAATGATGCAAATGAGCTATGGATGCAAAGCTTTTAAAGAGAATAACAAACGCTCATTAAATTCTCAAGTGAACTTGCGGTGGGATATTTGCCCGAGTCAAACATGTCAATATTTTGCCCATTTGCAAAAAGCTGACGTAATCATCATAGATGATTGTAATGTGATTTATCATGCGTAACGGGCTATATTTTTGTACGAAATGACTTATGGATTGCAATTCAACACTCTGTTAAAAAATCCTCCGCAACCCATTTTTCCCGACGATTGCAAAACCTGAGATATAAAAACGAAAAGGTGCTTACAATCCCTAAAAATTACAGACACTCTTTGGAATTATCTCTCTCTACACATGTGCATTGTGCGTTTCCGTTTCAGATGTACACATTTTTCTTAAATCAAAACTTCGAGTTTTTCGCTCTCCCTTCATCCCGTAAACAAAAAAGGCAAATAGATCACAGCAAGCTGAAAATTTCATAGTTGATGTGCGGAAAAAGTTTAAAACAATAAAAAAAGTAAATGAAGAAAATTTATTCACACACCACAAATGAACACAAAAGTTTTGTTATCCAAGTTTGGGAAATTCGACTAGTCCAAAACTAATATCTTGGAATTTTACATGAAGCAGATTTTTTCTACACATGTCTTAAAAATGGGTATGCATGCCAGAAACATGTTAAAGATTCAAATGACCTATGGATCCAAAGCTTTTAAAGAGAATAACAA
Source organism: Aristolochia californica (assembly GCF_029961685.1). Lineage (NCBI taxonomy): Eukaryota > Viridiplantae > Streptophyta > Magnoliopsida > Piperales > Aristolochiaceae > Aristolochia > Aristolochia californica. Next base: position 7,292 of record NW_027181963.1, on the reverse strand, counting down.
ACGCTCATTAAATTCTCAAGTGAACTTGCGGTGGGATATTTGCCCGAGTCAAACATGTCAATATTTTGCCCATTTGCAAAAAGCTGACATAACTAATCATAGATGATTGTAATGTGATTTATCATGCGTAACGGGCTATATTTTTGTACGAAATGACTTATGGATTGCAATTCAACACTCGGTTAAAAAATCCTCCGCAACCCGTTTTTCCCGACGATTGCAAAACCTGAGATATAAAAACGAAAAGGTGCTTACAATCCCTAAAAATTACAGACACTGTTTGGAATTATCTCTCCCTACAATTGTGCATTGTGCTTTTCCATTTTAGATGTACACTTTTTTCTTAAATCAGAACTTTGAGTTTTCGCTCCCCCTTCATCCCGTAAACAAAAAAGGCAAAAAAGATCACAACAAAATAAAAAATTTTTAGTTGATGTGTGGAAAATATTTAAAATAACAACTAATGTAAATAAAAAATATCTATTCACACACCACAAGTGAACACAAAAGTTTTGTTATCCAAGTTTGGGAAATTCCATTAGTCCAACCCTATTAAGCTTGGAATTTTACATGAAGGAGATTTTTTCTACACATGTTTTAAAAATGGATATGCATGCTTGAAACATGTTAAAGATTCAAATGACTTATGGATCCAAAGCTTTTAACGAGAATAACAAACGCTCATTAAATTCTCAAGTGAACGTGCGGTGGGATATTTACCCGAGTCTGACAAGTCATAATTTTGCCCATTTTCAAAAATGTGATCTAACAATCATTGATGATTGTAAAGTGATTTATCATGCGTAACGGGCTATATTTTTGTATGAAATGACTTATGGATTGCAATTCAACACTCAGTTAAAAATCCTCTGCCACCAGTTTTTCCCGACGATTGCAAAAACTGAGATATAAAAACTAAAAAGAGCTTACAATCCCTAAAAATTACAGACACTCTTTGGAATTATCTCTCCCTACAAATTGTGCATTGTGCTTTTCCATTTTAGATGTACACTTTTTTCTTAAATCAAAACTTTTACTTTTCGCTCTCCCTTCATCCCGAAAACAAACAAGGCAAAAAGCTTACAAAAAAACGAAAATTTTATAGTTGATGTACGGAAAAAATTTAAAACAATAACAGATATAAATAATGAAAATTTATTCGCCCAACACAAATGAACACAAAAGATTTGTCATCCAATTTTGGGAAATTCCACTAGTTTAACCCTAATAGCTTGGAATTTTGCAAGAGAGAGATTTCATCCACACATGTTTTTAAAATGGATATGCATGTTTGAAACATGTTAATGATGCAAATGAGCTATGGATGCAAAGCTTTTAAAGAGAATAACAAACGCTCATTAAATTCTCAAGTGAACTTGCGGTGGGATATTTGCCCGAGTCAAACATGTCAATATTTTGCCCATTTGCAAAAAGCTGACGTAATCATCATAGATGATTGTAATGTGATTTATCATGCGTAACGGGCTATATTTTTGTACGAAATGACTTATGGATTGCAATTCAACACTCTGTTAAAAAATCCTCCGCAACCCATTTTTCCCGACGATTGCAAAACCTGAGATATAAAAACGAAAAGGTGCTTACAATCCCTAAAAATTACAGACACTCTTTGGAATTATCTCTCTCTACACATGTGCATTGTGCGTTTCCGTTTCAGATGTACACATTTTTCTTAAATCAAAACTTCGAGTTTTTCGCTCTCCCTTCATCCCGTAAACAAAAAAGGCAAATAGATCACAGCAAGCTGAAAATTTCATAGTTGATGTGCGGAAAAAGTTTAAAACAATAAAAAAAGTAAATGAAGAAAATTTATTCACACACCACAAATGAACACAAAAGTTTTGTTATCCAAGTTTGGGAAATTCGACTAGTCCAAAACTAATATCTTGGAATTTTACATGAAGCAGATTTTTTCTACACATGTCTTAAAAATGGGTATGCATGCCAGAAACATGTTAAAGATTCAAATGACCTATGGATCCAAAGCTTTTAAAGAGAATAACAAACGCTCATTAAATTCTCAAGTGAACTTGCGGTGGGATATTTGCCCGAGTCAAACATGTCAATATTTTGCCCATTTGCAAAAAGCTGACATAACTAATCATAGATGATTGTAATGTGATTTATCATGCGTAACGGGCTATATTTTTGTACGAAATGACTTATGGATTGCAATTCAACACTCGGTTAAAAAATCCTCCGCAACCCGTTTTTCCCGACGATTGCAAAACCTGAGATATAAAAACGAAAAGGTGCTTACAATCCCTAAAAATTACAGACACTGTTTGGAATTATCTCTCCCTACAATTGTGCATTGTGCTTTTCCATTTTAGATGTACACTTTTTTCTTAAATCAGAACTTTGAGTTTTCGCTCCCCCTTCATCCCGTAAACAAAAAAGGCAAAAAAGATCACAACAAAATAAAAAATTTTTAGTTGATGTGTGGAAAATATTTAAAATAACAACTAATGTAAATAAAAAATATCTATTCACACACCACAAGTGAACACAAAAGTTTTGTTATCCAAGTTTGGGAAATTCCATTAGTCCAACCCTATTAAGCTTGGAATTTTACATGAAGGAGATTTTTTCTACACATGTTTTAAAAATGGATATGCATGCTTGAAACATGTTAAAGATTCAAATGACTTATGGATCCAAAGCTTTTAACGAGAATAACAAACGCTCATTAAATTCTCAAGTGAACGTGCGGTGGGATATTTACCCGAGTCTGACAAGTCATAATTTTGCCCATTTTCAAAAATGTGATCTAACAATCATTGATGATTGTAAAGTGATTTATCATGCGTAACGGGCTATATTTTTGTATGAAATGACTTATGGATTGCAATTCAACACTCAGTTAAAAATCCTCTGCCACCAGTTTTTCCCGACGATTGCAAAAACTGAGATATAAAAACTAAAAAGAGCTTACAATCCCTAAAAATTACAGACACTCTTTGGAATTATCTCTCCCTACAAATTGTGCATTGTGCTTTTCCATTTTAGATGTACACTTTTTTCTTAAATCAAAACTTTTACTTTTCGCTCTCCCTTCATCCCGAAAACAAACAAGGCAAAAAGCTTACAAAAAAACGAAAATTTTATAGTTGATGTACGGAAAAAATTTAAAACAATAACAGATATAAATAATGAAAATTTATTCGCCCAACACAAATGAACACAAAAGATTTGTCATCCAATTTTGGGAAATTCCACTAGTTTAACCCTAATAGCTTGGAATTTTGCAAGAGAGAGATTTCATCCACACATGTTTTTAAAATGGATATGCATGTTTGAAACATGTTAATGATGCAAATGAGCTATGGATGCAAAGCTTTTAAAGAGAATAACAAACGCTCATTAAATTCTCAAGTGAACTTGCGGTGGGATATTTGCCCGAGTCAAACATGTCAATATTTTGCCCATTTGCAAAAAGCTGACGTAATCATCATAGATGATTGTAATGTGATTTATCATGCGTAACGGGCTATATTTTTGTACGAAATGACTTATGGATTGCAATTCAACACTCTGTTAAAAAATCCTCCGCAACCCATTTTTCCCGACGATTGCAAAACCTGAGATATAAAAACGAAAAGGTGCTTACAATCCCTAAAAATTACAGACACTCTTTGGAATTATCTCTCTCTACACATGTGCATTGTGCGTTTCCGTTTCAGATGTACACATTTTTCTTAAATCAAAACTTCGAGTTTTTCGCTCTCCCTTCATCCCGTAAACAAAAAAGGCAAATAGATCACAGCAAGCTGAAAATTTCATAGTTGATGTGCGGAAAAAGTTTAAAACAATAAAAAAAGTAAATGAAGAAAATTTATTCACACACCACAAATGAACACAAAAGTTTTGTTATCCAAGTTTGGGAAATTCGACTAGTCCAAAACTAATATCTTGGAATTTTACATGAAGCAGATTTTTTCTACACATGTCTTAAAAATGGGTATGCATGCCAGAAACATGTTAAAGATTCAAATGACCTATGGATCCAAAGCTTTTAAAGAGAATAACAAACGCTCATTAAATTCTCAAGTGAACTTGCGGTGGGATATTTGCCCGAGTCAAACATGTCAATATTTTGCCCATTTGCAAAAAGCTGACATAACTAATCATAGATGATTGTAATGTGATTTATCATGCGTAACGGGCTATATTTTTGTACGAAATGACTTATGGATTGCAATTCAACACTCGGTTAAAAAATCCTCCGCAACCCGTTTTTCCCGACGATTGCAAAACCTGAGATATAAAAACGAAAAGGTGCTTACAATCCCTAAAAATTACAGACACTGTTTGGAATTATCTCTCCCTACAATTGTGCATTGTGCTTTTCCATTTTAGATGTACACTTTTTTCTTAAATCAGAACTTTGAGTTTTCGCTCCCCCTTCATCCCGTAAACAAAAAAGGCAAAAAAGATCACAACAAAATAAAAAATTTTTAGTTGATGTGTGGAAAATATTTAAAATAACAACTAATGTAAATAAAAAATATCTATTCACACACCACAAGTGAACACAAAAGTTTTGTTATCCAAGTTTGGGAAATTCCATTAGTCCAACCCTATTAAGCTTGGAATTTTACATGAAGGAGATTTTTTCTACACATGTTTTAAAAATGGATATGCATGCTTGAAACATGTTAAAGATTCAAATGACTTATGGATCCAAAGCTTTTAACGAGAATAACAAACGCTCATTAAATTCTCAAGTGAACGTGCGGTGGGATATTTACCCGAGTCTGACAAGTCATAATTTTGCCCATTTTCAAAAATGTGATCTAACAATCATTGATGATTGTAAAGTGATTTATCATGCGTAACGGGCTATATTTTTGTATGAAATGACTTATGGATTGCAATTCAACACTCAGTTAAAAATCCTCTGCCACCAGTTTTTCCCGACGATTGCAAAAACTGAGATATAAAAACTAAAAAGAGCTTACAATCCCTAAAAATTACAGACACTCTTTGGAATTATCTCTCCCTACAAATTGTGCATTGTGCTTTTCCATTTTAGATGTACACTTTTTTCTTAAATCAAAACTTTTACTTTTCGCTCTCCCTTCATCCCGAAAACAAACAAGGCAAAAAGCTTACAAAAAAACGAAAATTTTATAGTTGATGTACGGAAAAAATTTAAAACAATAACAGATATAAATAATGAAAATTTATTCGCCCAACACAAATGAACACAAAAGATTTGTCATCCAATTTTGGGAAATTCCACTAGTTTAACCCTAATAGCTTGGAATTTTGCAAGAGAGAGATTTCATCCACACATGTTTTTAAAATGGATATGCATGTTTGAAACATGTTAATGATGCAAATGAGCTATGGATGCAAAGCTTTTAAAGAGAATAACAAACGCTCATTAAATTCTCAAGTGAACTTGCGGTGGGATATTTGCCCGAGTCAAACATGTCAATATTTTGCCCATTTGCAAAAAGCTGACGTAATCATCATAGATGATTGTAATGTGATTTATCATGCGTAACGGGCTATATTTTTGTACGAAATGACTTATGGATTGCAATTCAACACTCTGTTAAAAAATCCTCCGCAACCCATTTTTCCCGACGATTGCAAAACCTGAGATATAAAAACGAAAAGGTGCTTACAATCCCTAAAAATTACAGACACTCTTTGGAATTATCTCTCTCTACACATGTGCATTGTGCGTTTCCGTTTCAGATGTACACATTTTTCTTAAATCAAAACTTCGAGTTTTTCGCTCTCCCTTCATCCCGTAAACAAAAAAGGCAAATAGATCACAGCAAGCTGAAAATTTCATAGTTGATGTGCGGAAAAAGTTTAAAACAATAAAAAAAGTAAATGAAGAAAATTTATTCACACACCACAAATGAACACAAAAGTTTTGTTATCCAAGTTTGGGAAATTCGACTAGTCCAAAACTAATATCTTGGAATTTTACATGAAGCAGATTTTTTCTACACATGTCTTAAAAATGGGTATGCATGCCAGAAACATGTTAAAGATTCAAATGACCTATGGATCCAAAGCTTTTAAAGAGAATAACAAACGCTCATTAAATTCTCAAGTGAACTTGCGGTGGGATATTTGCCCGAGTCAAACATGTCAATATTTTGCCCATTTGCAAAAAGCTGACATAACTAATCATAGATGATTGTAATGTGATTTATCATGCGTAACGGGCTATATTTTTGTACGAAATGACTTATGGATTGCAATTCAACACTCGGTTAAAAAATCCTCCGCAACCCGTTTTTCCCGACGATTGCAAAACCTGAGATATAAAAACGAAAAGGTGCTTACAATCCCTAAAAATTACAGACACTGTTTGGAATTATCTCTCCCTACAATTGTGCATTGTGCTTTTCCATTTTAGATGTACACTTTTTTCTTAAATCAGAACTTTGAGTTTTCGCTCCCCCTTCATCCCGTAAACAAAAAAGGCAAAAAAGATCACAACAAAATAAAAAATTTTTAGTTGATGTGTGGAAAATATTTAAAATAACAACTAATGTAAATAAAAAATATCTATTCACACACCACAAGTGAACACAAAAGTTTTGTTATCCAAGTTTGGGAAATTCCATTAGTCCAACCCTATTAAGCTTGGAATTTTACATGAAGGAGATTTTTTCTACACATGTTTTAAAAATGGATATGCATGCTTGAAACATGTTAAAGATTCAAATGACTTATGGATCCAAAGCTTTTAACGAGAATAACAAACGCTCATTAAATTCTCAAGTGAACGTGCGGTGGGATATTTACCCGAGTCTGACAAGTCATAATTTTGCCCATTTTCAAAAATGTGATCTAACAATCATTGATGATTGTAAAGTGATTTATCATGCGTAACGGGCTATATTTTTGTATGAAATGACTTATGGATTGCAATTCAACACTCAGTTAAAAATCCTCTGCCACCAGTTTTTCCCGACGATTGCAAAAACTGAGATATAAAAACTAAAAAGAGCTTACAATCCCTAAAAATTACAGACACTCTTTGGAATTATCTCTCCCTACAAATTGTGCATTGTGCTTTTCCATTTTAGATGTACACTTTTTTCTTAAATCAAAACTTTTACTTTTCGCTCTCCCTTCATCCCGAAAACAAACAAGGCAAAAAGCTTACAAAAAAACGAAAATTTTATAGTTGATGTACGGAAAAAATTTAAAACAATAACAGATATAAATAATGAAAATTTATTCGCCCAACACAAATGAACACAAAAGATTTGTCATCCAATTTTGGGAAATTCCAC
>NW_027181962.1:25000-30288 GCF_029961685.1 Aristolochia californica | reverse complement strand
GTAGCTTAGTCCCATCCGCTAGAGCTTGAAGAATTCCCAAAGGACCGGCGTATTCAAGCCCAATACGTTGTTGTAATGCTGCAGATATTTCTCTTTCTAACCACACAATCACGAGTACTCCTATTGTGATTCCTGATACAGGAGTAAAAATAGGGACAAGCGCCCATATGAGGCTATAGACTTCTTCTAAATACTCCGATCTGGAAAAAGAATTGATAGCTTGTATTTCTGTCGTATCAATTGTCATTTCAACGATCAACCTCTCCCATAATGATATCTATACTACCTAGTATCGTCATGATATCAGCCAATTTCATTCTTTTAACTAACTGAGGAAGAATTTGCAAATTGATGAAACCTGGTGGACGAATTTTCCATCTCCAAGGAAAAACACTATTATCTCCTATCAAAAAAATGCCTAATTCTCCCTTGGGGGCTTCTACTCTTACATAAAGTTCTTGCTTCGACAATTCAAAAGCGGGTGAAGGTTTTTTACTAATGAATCGATAATCAAAATCATTCCATTCGGAATGGCGCCCTCCATCAAAGCGTCGCACTTCTAAATTCTCATAGGCCCCTCCCGGAATTCCTTCTATAGCTCGTTGAATAATTTTTACGGATTCCGTCATTTCACCGATTCGCACTAAATAACGAGCTAATGAGTCTCCTTCTTTTTGCCACTGGACCTCCCAATCGAATTCATCGTAACACTCATAATGATCAACTTTACGAAGATCCCATTGGATTCCGGAAGCTCGTAACATTGGTCCTGATAAACCCCAATTTATTGCTTCTTCTCCACCAATAATGCCTACTCCTTCAACTCGTTGCAAAAAAATGGGATTCCGCGTAATAAGTTTTTGATATTCCACTACCTCTGTTAAAAAATAATCGCAGAAATCCAAACATTTATCTATCCAACCATAAGGTAGATCAGAAGCTACTCCTCCGATACGGAAGTAATTGTGCATCATTCGCATACCTGTGGCAGCTTCAAATAGATCATATAGCAATTCCCTTTCTCTTAAAATATAGAAGAAAGGAGTTTGTGCACCGATATCCGCCATAAAAGGCCCCAGCCATAACAAATGAGAAGCTATACGACTCAACTCCAGCATAATTACTCTGATATAGCTAGCTCTTTTAGGTACTTGAATATTTCCCAACTGTTCTGGTCCATTTACCGTTATTGCTTCCGTGAACATAGTTGCTAAATAATCCCAACGTGTTACATAAGGCAGATATTGTATAATTGTTCGGTTTTCCGCAATTTTTTCCATTCCTCTATGTAAATAACCTAATACGGGTTCACAGTCAATAACATCTTCACCATCCAGAGTAACGATGAGTCGAAGAACACCATGCATTGATGGGTGGTGAGGACCCATATTGACTATCATGAGGTCTTTTCTTGTAGCCGGTACAGTCATATGTTTTCTTCCCCGATTCATTATTCATGAATTATCGAAAACAAAACGAGGTTCATCAAAATTCAAGATCTAATACTAATAAACCAAATAATTCAAATGAATCCCCAATCCTCAAATTAACGCGGTTTTGGCTCCCGAATATTCAGCTGACCAATTAATTCCTTATAACGTACTCTATTTTTTTTTGACAAATAAGCCAGCAGCCGTTGACGTTTTCCCAAAATCTTCCGCAGACCTCTCTGAGAGAAATAGTCTTTTCTGTGCAATTCTAGATGTGAAGTAAGTCTACGTATCTTATTAGTAAAATTGAATACTTGAAATTCAACGGATCCCCTGTTTTTTCCTTTTTCTTCTTGCGGAATAACTGAGATGAATGAACTTTTTATCATAAAAATAATTCTTCTCTTTCTTTTTTTTCTTTCTTTTTCACAAATATGGGTTTTACCGGTCAGGAATAATATAATAATAATGACAGTTATTTCAATCTTTCAATCTGGTACACACAGGAATCCAGATTTATTCATATAGTACTTTGTTTTTTATCAAAAAAACAATTTAATAAATCCAATTTCATTTGTAATTTGATTCGGATACGAAAGCATGTTACATTTTTGCACCCACGAAATATAAAATGATTTTGGCCTAAGAAGATTCCGCCGATTCATTCCTAGATCCAATTAATACGTTATTGAATTACTATTACTATCATGTATCAGAATGGAATGGAAGACAGCGTGCATGTAAATACGTCTGTCCTAGTCTACCGGATGTGAGCGTGATATATAGAAAAAGAAAATATACCATAAAAAAAATAGATAATATATCATCAAATAATTCTGTATCGTGGGTACATATGTATCCTTAACATACTGAAACGACTACTATTATTGGTATCAAACCAATAGCGATCCATACAAGCTAAATCTTCTAATCGATAATTGGGCCAAAGAAACAATTTAAATTGAATGCATTTATTTGTATCTGTATCAAGATACTTATTCTCATCTAAAAATTGCACACAATTTTTTATGTTATTCCCGTTGCAAAGTACTGTATTTCTATCCACAACATTCCCATTTCCGGAATTTAAATCCATTAGAATTCTTAATTCTCTACGACGTACAGGAGATAGAATATTTTCAGGAATAAAAAGTGAATCATAATGATTTTCGTCTCCATTCCCAAGCGTTTTTCTATCTTGTGCAATAGATCCATCGAAATTATTCTCATCAACATATTTCCTTTTTCGGAATCTTCGATTTGTTTTGTGCTTACTCTTATGGGCCAATGAAATACTTATGGTTTGATACATAAGAAATTGCCCATCCCGTTTTAGAGACAGACGAACCGGTTCGATAATGAATATTCCCTTTCTTATCAATTCCGTAATTGTTAGCTCCTTATCAATCAGCATTACATCCAGGCGCATTTCTCCTCTTTCAATAGAGGATATAGCAATTTCACTTGGATTTTTCAGTCTAAGCAGGAAACAATATACCTTAACATTATTGATTATTCTTTGATTCAGAGGTTCATCCCATCTCAATTGAAAAAGCAAATACTTTTTCAGGAGAAAATCAAGTTCTGCCTCCTTCTTGCTTTTAGATTTCCTTTTCTTTTTACGTTTTTTATTTTTAATGTCTGATTCGGTTTCCGCGTAATCCTTTTCAAAATCTTTTTTTTTGTTTCGTGCATCTGATCCAAGATTCTTTTGGTTTCGTAGATCTGATCCAAAATCTTCTTGGCCCCGCTGTTCTTTTTCTTCTTGATTTCGATTCTCTAATTCAAGATATTCTTCTTTTTGATTGGATGATATACGAAGACTCTCTTTTTGATTTCCATTGATATTTCTACTAATATTTTCATTTCCATTAAAATTAAAAAAAAGTAATTGGATTGGTATAATCCAGGGTTTAATCTTATATGCATCATAAAGCAGTCTAAATTCTTGGAAGAACCAAGGTTCCAGATTCGGTATGGGACCATATAACACGTCTTCATTCATTCCCATCCAATCAAAAAAAAAACCTTTTTTATTGGATGGGTTAATTTTTTGATCAATCATGAGATTGAGATAAAAAAGATCCTTTTTCTCAATTATTTTATAATCATTAGTTCTCGTCTTAGTATCTTTGCTAATGTTAGTCCTCGCGCCCATGTTAGTCCTGGTTTCAATATCGAGATTTTTTTTAAGACAAAAATTTAGAATTCCGCACTCAAAATATTTTCGATCTAGATTTTGACCTGTATCAATAATACACTCTTTCCCTAAATAATCACTACTAGCTGTACTCCCTAATACATAAAATAATTCGAGTTTAGGTGTGTGGTAATTATATGAAATCTTTCGTCCCTCATTTACCTGTAAAGGGGACCCATAAATATATGGGTTCTTTCTATCCTCATAATTAATATACTTATGTGCTAAAAGAACATATCTGTACTGTTTTTTATTTTTACTCGACAATGAATTCTCTCCATAAGAATTTTCATTCTTGTAATGAATGAATCGGTTTTTTTCATATGAATCTAAAAATTTGAAGTCTTTATTTTGAATCATGCGGTGTTGATTGACTCTATTTCGCCATTTTTGCGGTACTAATCTGGACCATCTAGTCTGAGATAAATTGTATTGATAATGACCTCTTAACCAGTCTTTCCATTCATTGATTCCAGAATTCGGAAGTTTTTTACGCCTTGTTTTTGAATCAGATACTTCTCGTGTGACCTTTATTCTATCCTTGAAAAAGGTGTATGCTCCATGATATTGAAGTGCAGATCCAAAGGGATCCTTGTTAATAACCTGAATTTGTGATAATTTGTAAAATACATATCCTTGGGATAAGGAAGATAAGTCACAATAAGTCTTTGAATGTTTATTACTAATATTAGAAAGCGACTTTTTTACAGTCGAAATAAAGTGAATTGCATTTTGGTTCGTTTCATCAATTACTTCTTGATTTGTTTCATCATTGTAAATGTATTTATTGAGAGTTTTTTTTATTGATTCAAGTAAAAGTTGTGCATTTTTTCTGGGAATGTTAATAGTAGATAGACGGATACCAATGTATATTCTTTCAACGAAAGATTTCAGAAAATAGTGCCATTTGCGTATTAATCGCGCACTTATTTTTTTTGATATCCACAAAATATCTTTCAAAAACTCCCATCTTTTATTATCACAACTCGTCTTGTTAGAAATAAGATTTATATCCGGAGTTCCCATTTTTTTTTTCTCCGCGATTCTTTCAATTTGATCTCTAATTGTGATTGTACTATTAGCCAGATCCTTGATTTTTTTTTCTGTGAGTGAATAATTTGTCCAATCCATGGATCTAATTTGAATGATCGATTCATCGGTAATCTTATTACTGATTATAGAATCTTTTCTATTTTCATTCGGTTCATATACTTTCCTCAATCCCAATAATAAAATTGGGTTTACTTTTTCAAGTTCTTTTATTATTCTTTTCATTTTTATTATTCTTTTACTTTTAATAAGGAGAATTCTTTTGATAACCCCACTTGTTTTTTCTTTTGCAAATTTTAGAAACCTTTTTTTTTTTTTTTTTAAAACTTTTAGAACTCGAAAACATTTATTTTTCAACTTTGTAATTTTTTTTGCAAATTCTTTACAAACGGGTTTAAAAAAAGAAGGTCGTTTTCGGGGAGAACCAAAAGGTAGTTCAGCTTCCATTCCCCAGATTGTTAAAAAAGAAAAATTGTCTCTTTTTCCTTTCTTTTTTATTGGACTTCCAAGGGGGGGTCTTACCTTATTGCGCCAAGGTTTCAGACAGAAAGGAAATTGGATTTTTATCTGAATACCATCTGTTAACCAGTTTTTTGGAAATTCTGTTT
>NW_027181961.1:25000-30352 GCF_029961685.1 Aristolochia californica | reverse complement strand
ATAGCACCCTCATTGACTTCCGCTTTACTAATGTATAAATCTGCTTCGTTGAAACCCATATTATGACTAGCATTTGCTGCTGCAGAATAAAGCAATTTTAAAATAGGATAGGATGCTCGATAAGGCATGAGTTCCAGTAGCATAAGTGTTTCTTCATAAGAACGTCCGCGAATTTGATCAATGACTCTTCGTGTTTTGTGAGCAGACATACATATATATCTATGTTTAGCTAAAGCTTGCACTTGTCTACTCTTGATCTTATTACTCTTTTTCTTATACGTTTGGTTGCTAGTCCTCCGCACACCTGCCATAAGGTTTACCTCCCAACACTGAATGATGAGCACCCTTTTTACTTCATTAACGACGAGATTTATTATCGTTTCTCGCGTGTCCCCGGAAAGTAAGAGTAGGTGCGAATTCTCCCAATTTGTGACCCACCATACGATCTGTTATATAAATAGGTAAATGTTCCTTTCCATTATGAATAGCGATTGTATGGCCGATCATTGTGGGTATAATGGTAGACGACCGGGACCAAGTTACTATTATTTCTTTTTTCTCCTTCGTGTTCAGCTTCTCAATTTTTCTTAATAAATGATTAGCTACAAAAGGATTTTTTTTTAGTGTTAGTGAACGCGCCACAGCGGATTACTCCTTTTTTTTTTTTAGTTAAAGAAAGGGCAGGGGCGGATGTAGCCAAGTGGATCAAGGCAGTGGATTGTGAATCCACCATGCGCGGGTTCAATTCCCGTCGTTCGCCCTCCTATCTTCTTATTTACGGCGGCGAAGAAAAAAAATATCACTATATTTTTTCTTTTTCCTAGTTCTTCTTCCAAGCGCAGGATAACCCCAAGGGGTTGTGGGTTTTTTTCTACCAATTGGGGCCCTCCCTTCCCCGCCCCCGTGGGGATGGTCCACAGGGTTCATAACTACTCCTCTTACTACAGGACGCTTACCTAGCCAACACTTAGATCCGGCTCTACCCAAACTTTTCTGGTTCACACCAACATTACCCACTTGTCCGACTGTTGCTGAGCAGTTTTTGGATATCAAACGGACCTCCCCAGATGGTAATCTTAATGTGGCCGATTTACCTTCTTTTGCAATCAGTTTCGCTACAGCACCTGCTGCTCTAGCTAATTGTCCACCCTTTCCAAGTGTTATTTCTATGTTATGTATGGCCGTGCCTAAGGGCATATCGGTTGAAGTAGATTCTTCTTTTTGATCAAAAAAAAACCCCTTCCCAAACCGTACAAGCTTCTTCCAAAGCATACGGCTTTCTGGATGTATATGATGATATCTAGACAGATGGATCTTATATGAATCGTATGATGAAGTACCACATGAGTGGATATATAGGAATTCAAATCTGCCGAATCGCTCATGTTAGGATCTTAATCACTCATGTTAGGATCTTAATCACTCATGTTAGGATCTTATACATCCTAGGTCTCCCCGTTCCGTCATCTGGCTTATGTTCTTCATGTAGCATTCAGACCGAATGACTCTATGAAATTACGTCGATACTTCCACATATTACGGGTAACGTAGGAGACATCTCTATTTTTCCCCCGGGGGATCTTTAGAATTACCACTGCTTAGCTTTCAATTCGCCTCTGACCATCAAATGAAATGTGAATAACCCGTCCCCCTCTCTTTGAAACAAGGGGCGCTTCCGGTTCTGTCCGTGCTTCAAACAATTTTGTCTTCTCCATATTACCATATCTCGAGAGTCAATAATTTGATATGAGGAACTACTGAACTCAATCACTTGCTGCCGTTACTCTTCAGTTTTCTGTTGAGGTCTATCCCGTAGAGGTACTCAAAAGTGATCGATTTCTAGGTTTCGTCGTAAACCTAATTGGTTACTTCCAATTACGTAAATCAATAGTTCAAACCGCACTCAAAGGTAGGGCATTTCCCATCGATATAGGAACCTCTGTACCAGAAACAATGGTATCTCCAATTATAGCCCCTCTGGGATGTAAAATATATCTCTTCTCACCATCCCCATAGTGTATGAGACAAATGTATGCATTTCGATTAGGGTCGTATTCTATGGTTACGATTCTACCAGATATGTCTTTTTCATTCCGTCGAAAATCAATTTTACGGTATAGACGCTTATGACCCCCCCCTCTATGCCCTGCGGTAATGATTCCTCTGGCATTACGACCTTTACCACAACGATGCTGTCCATAGATCAAATTATTTCGTGGATTGGATTTCACTTGACTGTCTACGGCTCCATTGCGTGTGCTCGGGGTAGAAGTTTTGTATAAATGTATCGCCGTGTTATTAAGTATTTTGATTTAAGTTCTTTTCGCTATAAGAGGTGGAATAGAATAACCCGGTTGAAGCGTAATGATCATACGTCTGTAATGCATTGTATGTCCCATAATAGGTCCCAGTCCCATTCTTCTACCCTTTCCCGGGAGTCGATGACTATTCATAGCTATTACCTTGACACCAAAGAAGAGTTCGACCCAATGCTTTATTTCGGTCCTAGTTGATCCTGATTCGACATTAGAAGTATATTGATTGTTCCCCAATAACCGAATACTTTTTTCTGTAAAGACTGCATATTTGATTCCATCCATAAATCCATTTTCTTCCCTATGAGTTCCAGTATCGATAAGAATTCGAGTTCTTACTCTTCATATGTTATGGTATGAATATACCATACCAATTCGTTATGTATGGATGATGAAATTCCATTGATACAGAGCCAATTCCAATAGACTTATTGGACGTTCCCATTGGCGTGCATCCAGCAGGAATTGAACCTACGAATTTGCCAATTATGAGTTGGGCGCTTTAACCATTCAGCCATGGATGCTTAACAGAGATCATCGTCATCGTACATCGTGAATAACCAAATTCCAATTGAAATGAAATCTTTAGGAGGAATCAATGAAAGGACATCAATTCAAATCCTGGATCTTCGAATTGAGAGAGATATTGAGAGAGATCAAGAATTCCCACTATTTCTTAGATTCATGGACCCAATTCGATTCAGCGGGATCTTTCACTCACATTTTTTTCCACCAAGAACGTTTTATGAAACTCTTTGACCCCCGAATTTGGAGTATCCTACTTTCACTTTCGCGTGATTCACAGGGTTCAACAAGCAATCGATATTTCACGATCAAAGGTGTAGTACTGCTTGTAGTAGCGGTCCTTATATATTGTATTAACAATCGAAATATGGTCGAAAGAAAAAATCTCTATTTGATGGGGCTTCTTCCTATACCTATGAATTCCATTGGACCCAGAAATGATACGTTGGAAGAATCTTTTTGGTCTTCCAATATCAATAGGTTGATTGTTTCGCTCCTGTATCTTCCAAAAGGGAAAAAGATCCCTGAGAGTTGTTTCATGGATTCGAAAGAGAGTACTTGGGTTCTCCCAATAACTAAAAAGTGTATCATGCCTGACTGGGGTTCGCGGTGGTGGAGGAACCGGATCGGAAAAAAGAGGGATTCTAGTTGTAAGATAGCTAATGAAACCATAGCTGGAATTGAGATCTCATTCAAGAGAGAAAGATATCAAATATCTGGAGTTTCTTTTTGTATCCTATACGGATGATCCGATCCGCAAGGACCATGATTGGGAATTCTTTGATCGTCTTTCTCCGAGGAAGAAGCGAAACATAATCAACTTGAATTCGGGACAGCTCTTCGAAATCTTAGTGAAACACTTGATTTGTTATCTCATGTCTGCTTTTCGTGAAAAAAGACCAATTGAAGTGGAGGGTTTCTTCAAACAACAAGGAGCTGAGGCAACTATTCAATCAAATGATATTGAGCATCTTTCCCATCTCTTCTCGAGAAACAAGGGGGGTATTTCTTTGCAAAATTGTGCTCAATATCATATGTGGCAATTCCGCCAAGATCTCTTCGTTAGTTGGGGGAAGAATCAGCACGAATCGGATTTTTTGAGGAACGTATCGAGAGAAAATTGGATTTGGTTAGACAATGCGTGGTTGGTAAACAAGGATCGGTTTTTTAGCAAGGTACGGAATGTATCGTCAAATATTCAATATGATTCCACAAGATCTATTTTCGTTCAAGTAACGGATTCTAGCCAATGGAAAGGATCTTCTGATCAATCCAGAGATCATTTCGATTCCATTAGGAATGAGGATTCGGAATATCACACATTGATCAATCAAACAGAGATTCCGCAACTAAAAGAAAGATCGATTCTTTGGGATCCTTCCTTTCTTCAAACGGAACGAACAGAGATAGAATCAGATCGATTCCCGAAATGCCTTTCTGAATATTCCTCAATGTCCCGGCTATTCACGGAACGTGAGAAGCAGATGAATAATCATCTGCTTCCGGAAGAAATCGAAGAATTTCTTGGGAATCCTACAAGATCAATTCGTTCTTTTTTCTCTGACAGATGGTCAGAACTTCATCTGGGTTCGAATCCTACGGAGAGGTCCACTAGAGATCAGAAATTGTTGAAGAAACAACAAGATGTTTCTTTTGTCCCTTCCAGGCGATCGGAAAATAAAGAAATGGTTGATATATTCAAGATAATTACGTATTTACAAAATACCGTCTCAATTCATCCTATTTCATCAGATCCGGGATGTGATATGGTTCCGAGGGATGAACCGGATATGGACAGTTCCAATAAGATTTCATTCTTGAACAAAAATCCATTTTTTGATTTATTTCATCTATTCCATGACCGGAACAAAGGGGGATACACGTTACACCACGATTTTGAATCAGAAGAGAGATTTCAAGAAATGGCAGATCTATTCACTCTATCAATAACCGAGCCGGATCTGGTGTATCATAAGGGATTTTCCTTTTCTATTGATTCCTACGGATTGGATCAAAAAAAATTCTTGAATGAGGTATTCAACTCCAGGGATGAGTCGAAAAGGAAATCTTTAGTGGTTCTACCTCCTATTTTTTATGAAGAGAATGAATCTTTTTATCGAAGGATCAGAAAAAAATCGGTCCGGATCTCCTGCGGGAATGATTTGGAAGATGATCCAAAACCAAAAATAGTGGTATTTGCTAGCAACAACATAATGGAGGCGGTCAATCAATATAGATTGATCCGAAATCTGATTCAAATCCAATATAGCACCTATGGGTACATAAGAAATGTATCGAATCGATTCTTTTTAATGAATCGATCCGATCGCAACTTCGAATATGGAATTCAAAGGGATCAAATAGGAAATGATCCTCTGAATCATCTAACTATAATAAAATATACGATCAACCAACATTTATCGAATTTGAAAAAGAGTCAGAAGAAATGGTTCGATCCTCTTATTTCTCGAACCGAGAGATCCATGAATCGGGATCCTGATGCATATAGATA
>NW_027181961.1:20000-22500 GCF_029961685.1 Aristolochia californica | reverse complement strand
TCATATTTGGTCAAATACCTAGCGACAAACTCCTATGTTCCTTTCATTACGGTATTTCCGAATAAGTTCCTGGATGACAAGCCTAAAGGTTATCTTATTGATGATATCGATATTGATGATAGTGACGATATCGATATTGATGATAGTGACGATATTGATGATGACCTTGATACGGAGCTGCTAACTATGACGAATGCGCTAACTATGTATATGACGCCGAAAAAGGAAATGGACCGATTTGATATCACCCTTCAATTAGAATTAGCAAAAGCAATGTCCCCTTGCATAATGTGGATTCCAAACATTCATGATCTGTATGTGAATGAGTCGAATTACTTATCCCTCGGTCTATTAGTGAACTATCTCTCCAGAGATTGTGAAAGATGTCCCACTAGAAATATTCTTGTTTTTGCTTCGACTCATATTCCCCAAAAAGTGGATCCCGCTTTAATAGCTCCGAATAAATTAAATACATGCATTAAGATACGAAGGCTTCTTATTCCACAACAACGAAAACACTTTTTCATTCTTTCATATACTAGGGGATTTCACTTGGAAAAGAAAATGTTCCATACTAACGGATTCGGGTCCATAACCATGGGTTCCAATGCACGAGATCTTGTAGCACTTACCAATGAGGCCCTATCGATTAGTATTACACAGAAGAAATCCATTCTAGACACTAATACAATTAGATCAGCTCTTCATAGACAAACTTGGGATTTGCGATCCCAGGTAAGATCGGTTCAGGATCATGGGATCCTTTTCTATCAGATAGGAAGGGCTGTTGCACAAAATGTACTTCTAAGTAATTGCCCCATAGATCCTATATCTATCTATATGAAGAAGAAATCATGTAAGGAAGGGGGTTCTTATTTGTACAAATGGTACTTCGAACTTGGAACGAGCATAAAGAAATTAACGATACTTCTTTATCTTTTGAGTTGTTCTGCCGGATCGGTCGCTCAAGATCTTTGGTCTGCACCTGGACCCGATGAAAAAAATTGGATCACTTCTTATGGATTCGTTGAGAATGATTCTGATCTAGTTCATGGCCTATTAGAAGTAGAAGGCGCTCTGGTGGGATCCTCACGGACAGAAAAAGATTGCAGTCAGTTTGATAATGATCGAGTGACATTGCTTCTTCGGTCCGAACCGAGGAATCAGTTAGATATGATGCAAAATGGATCTTGTTCTATCGTTGATCAGAGATTTCTATATGAAAAATACGAATCGGAGTTTGAAGAAGGGGAAGGAGAAGGAGCCCTCGACCCACAACAGATAGAGGAGGATTTATTCAATCACATAGTTTGGGCTCCTAGAATATGGCGCCCTTGTGGAAATATATTTGATTGTATCGAAAGGCCCAATGAATTGGGATTTCCCTATTGGTGGGCCAGGTCATTTCGGGGCAAGCGGATCATTTATCATAAAGAGGATGCGCTTCAAGAGAATGATTCGGAGTTCTTGCAGAGTGGAACCATGCAGTACCAGACACGAGATAGATCTTCCAAAGAACAAGGCTTTTTTCGAATAAGCCAATTCATTTGGGACCCTGCAGACCCATTCTTTTTCCTATTCAAAGATCAGCCCTTTGTCTCTGTGTTTTCACGTCGAGAATTCTTTGCAGATGAAGAGATGTCAAAGGGGCTTATTACTTCCCACACAAATCCTCCTACATCTATGTATAAAGGCTGGTTCATCAAGAATACGCAAGAAAAGCACTTCGAATTGTTGATTCATCGCCAGAGATGGCTTAGAACCAATAGTTCATTATCTAATGGATCTTTCCGTTCTAATACTCTATCCGAGAGTTATCAGTATTTATCAAATCTGTTCCTATCTAACGGAACACTATTGGATCAAATGACAAAGGCATTGTTGAGAAAGAGATGGCTTTTCCCGGATGAAATGAAACATTTGATTCATGTAACAGGAGAAAGATTTCCCATTCCTTAGCCGGAAAGATATGTGGCCATGAAAGAGGGATTAAGTGGAACAGAATTGACCGGGCGGTAGAGTCGTGGAAACGCTTGTTTCTTCCATATTTTGGACCTTAGCTCCATGGAAAATATGCTACTGCCGAAACATGGAAGAATTGAAATCTTAGATCAAAACACTATGTATGGATGGTATGAACTGCCTAAACAAGAATTCTTGAACGGCGAACAACCAGAGCCTATTTATTTTATTACTCACTACATCAAACAATTTCCATTAATGAAAGATGTAAATCCATTGGAAAATAAAAAAAGACGCATGTCCGATGAAATGAAATGGTTGTTGCTATCTGCTCCAATAATGAATCATTGGTTTAACTGAATAACTAAATAAAATAGATAGACCTTTCTCTTCGTCTCAGGTCGATGGATCTTCTCAATTGGAAGATCTCCTATATGGAGAATACACATTCCAGGTGACCGAGCCTAAATTCTAATTGTTTTGTTCCGAAGCAAAGATATCCGCGGGGGCCGGTTCGTCCTATTCAGATATTCACGAC
>NW_027181961.1:0-2500 GCF_029961685.1 Aristolochia californica | reverse complement strand
GAGAAATAATAGAGAGGCACACAGAGTCGCAAATAAAAAATTGACCCCATCATTATGGATCAAGTTATTGAAAATTTCGAACAAATCCCTAAATTCGAAACTGCCTGTTATCCAATAAAGACCTAAGATTCCTAATAATAAACCAAAATCCCCTACACGATTAGTTACAAACGCTTTTTGACAAGCATTGGCCGCAATTGGTCGTGTGAACCAAAATCCTATTAATAGGTAGGAGCACATTCCCACGAGTTCCCAAAAAATATAAATTTGTATCAAATTAGAGCTAGTAACTAATCCCAACATGGAAGCATTGAAAAAACTCATATAAGCAAAAAATCTCAAATACCCTTGATCGTGAGACATATAATTGTCACTATAAATAAGAACCATTATTCCAACAGTAGTGATTAGTATTGACATAATAGAAGTAAGTGAGTCGATCAAGTAGCCAAACTCTAAGGAAAAATCATTATTGATGGTCCAAGACCATAGATATTGATAAGCGGAACCCCTTTTATTTGTTGAATAGCTAGATCGGCCGAAAACCCCAGCGCTATGCTTAGCAATGCAACACTAGGAAAAGCCAACACACGGCGAATGCTTTTTGTTGCGGTCGGAACAAGCAGAAGTCCCAATCCTATTAATATAGTAACTGGAAGTGGAATGAAAGGTATGATCCATGCATATTGATATGTATGTTCCATAAAATAAAACCTTTTTTTTTTTATTTAATTGTTTCCGATTCACCAGCCTTTATTTCATTAAGAGAACTCAAATATGAAATATGATTTGAAATCATTAATTATTTTGATTCTTTACCAGATATTTAAAATCTTCCAATTATTCGAATTGAGAAGTTGCATTTCCTCAAATAACCAAATTAAATTACTATTTTAATTTTACTATTAATGCTTAGTAATTAATAAGATATTTATTAACATAACATATAGAACAGAGTATGAGATTTTCAATCATTCTAATACTACGGCGATTTATATCCATATAGTAAGACAAAATTCTATCAAAAAAAAAGACTTGATTCTTGATTCTGGAATATAGCATTTGCCAATAACTCGATCTAATAAAGATCGAGTTATTTAGTTAGTTTAGGACTAGTTACTAACTAATTCATTGTGGAACTGATTGATTAGCTTTTATTCCAATAAAAAAAACTTATGTTTATTAGAAATCCTATAATACTCGTTATTTTGCATAAAACTTAAATAAAGGATTACTCCAATTAATATTCTTTTTCTTTATCAATTAATTTTATTAGTCTTTATTTAATATTAATAATTAATAATTATGGATACTCTACTTTCGAGATTGATTAAATTTATTAATTAATAGATAATAGAAAATGTTACATTATTGTTTTCTTAAATTAGATATAGGTAAGTATAGGTAAGGGTTCTGCTCTTATCTTAAACTTTTATTTTTTATTTTATTTTTATCCCGAGTGATACTATATCGATGTACATGTATCCATATTTTTTATGTAATCAAATCAAGAGGGTATTCGCTATAGAATAAATATGGATAATGAATAGAAAGATAGAAAGAACGATCCTTTTTGAGCAATACATGTCTTTCACATCCAACTATCTAAATGAGTAACTTTTTTATTTTAAGATGGCAGTTCCAAAGAAACGTACTTCTATGTCAAAGAAGCGTATTCGTAGAAATATTTGGAAAAAAAGAGGTTATTGGGCCAGGAAAAGGCTTTATCCCTAGCTAAATCTATTTCTACTGGGCATTCAAAAAGTTTTTTTGTGCGACAATAATAAGGCCTTGGAATACAATACTCTAAATCAATATCACTCGATGAATTGGATGATTTACAATATACAATAGAAAATTAATAATTTACATTAACTAATGTTTTGAACTCATCCATATGAGATAGAACCCGATATTTTATTTTCGCATGTAGAAAACGAATTCCATTTTTCTGTCTAACGGGAGTCTAAAAAAGGGACTCTTTTTTTTTTTCAAACTTCAAACAAAAGCAGTTACATACAAGATAAGGATTTCACTTTTTATGTTTTTATAATTCACGAGATGGGGATTGTCATTTTCCCCATCACTTCACTTGTTTTTTTTTTTCGCATGCATTAAATCAGATAAATGGAAAATGAATTATACAGAAATAGATTGGAAAAGGAAATTCTTAGTTATATATGTAGACTAAGGACATAATCATCTAAATCCAACTGTTCCGGGAAAACTTATACTACATGAAATCCCATTGTTAAAACTGATAACATATCATGATACTAAGCTAAGTATTATTGAACGTTCAAATATTTATTTGAACAATTTTTTTTTATTCAACCATTCCTTTCTAATATTTCGGAAAATAAATAACATTGATTGCATCGACGAATGAATCTAATCTGGGCTATTATTATTTCGATCAAGCCGCCATGGTGAAATTGGTAGACACGCTGCTCTTAGGAAGCAGTGCCAGAGCATCTCGGTTCGAATCCGAGTGGCGGCA
>NW_027181960.1:25000-30361 GCF_029961685.1 Aristolochia californica | reverse complement strand
CCGGATTCGCTACAGTTCCTCCTGTGATACTCCAACCACCCCATGAATTGGTTATTCCTAAACGAGTCATGAAGGGTATAACGAACATACCCTGTCTCCACATTGGATCAAGAACGGGGTCAGAGGGATCAAAAACCGCTAATTCATATAGGGCCATCGAGCCGGCCCAACCAGCAACTAGAGCTGTATGCATTATATGGACAGAAAGTAAGCGACCGGGATCATTCAATACGACGGTATGAACACGATACCAAGGCAAACCCATGGAAATACCCCTTTTTTATCAAAGATAAATGGACACTATGTGACTTTATCGCATTGGAAAAGACTATGCTATGGCCCTCCGCCTTTCAGTGGATTATCTCGAGGCAAGGGTTAATATTTATTCCCTTCCATTGGAAATAATTGAACAATTCAATTCTGTTCGTAGGAACAAAGAGAAACAAATCTATTCTATACCCGATAAGTACCAATACGCAATGGGGGGGGGCTGGTCCCATTTTTTTTTGAGCAAATGCATAGAGACTTGTTCATCATTCGAATGACCCATTCGTAATAATTTTTTTTTCCGTTATTCATTCTGTCTTACTCCATGAACCCTCCAATCTATGGATAAAATCCAATAAACGTTTTTAAAAATAAACGAAAATATTAGGAAGGTGAGAAAGCCATTGTTACGTTTCCACATCAAAGTAAAATATAGTACTTAGTGCTTTTTTTTAACTTAATGCCCATTGGTGTTCCAAAAGTGCCTTTTCGGAATCCTGGAGAGGAAGATGCAGTTTGGGTTGACGTATAGTGCGACTTGTCAGACATATTGGGTCATATGGGATTTCCCCGTTCTCTCCCCCGATCGAGATACCCCCTGTTTTGCCCAAGAAAGATCTGATTGAATCGTTAATAATAATTAGAATTCGAATTCGGAGCGTGAAGCGCAATTAGATCAATTTTTTTGTTGGTTTGGGGATCAAAATTATATCAATTAATCCGTATTATCAACTAGAATAATTTATGGTTAGGTTGGACCAATAAGAAGTATCCAGGCTCCGTTCAGGAAATACCAAATTGGGAATCTACGGATAATTACCGCTTGTATCATAACGGATTCTTATTATATTTATATTATACCATAACATAATGTATAATATAAGTGATCTTAAACTGCCAATCAATAAAGTAATATGATGAATACATCAAATATCTGGTATTGGTGGAAGCATGAAACCGGCCGAATTGAAAAAAAAAAAAAACAAGTCGTAGCAAAAGCAAAAAGAAGTGGTACTGGGATTATTTGTACTATATGTGCAAATAGAATTCGGGCAGATTTTTACCCGGAGTAGAGCATAAACCTAAAAGAATTGAGGAGGCCCGTTTAGGAACAAGAAAATAACATCGCGATTCGAATCTCGATGAAACCAATACATCAATGAGAGGTTAGTTCGATAAGTTCAATGAATTCTTTTTTTTTTTTATTATAGGTTAAAATTCTTATAGGTTAAAGGGAAGCGATTCAAAACTCATGTTTCTTAAAAATGGAAGAAAAAGCCTCTTCGTTTAGTTAGGAAAAAACTTTTTTTTTACGAAAAAACAAAAACAAAGAGGGCTGGAATCGACACATTGATTCTTTTTTTTTTTTTTGTTTCGCCATTTTTTGAACCGTATGCATCTAAAGGCGCGTGTGCGGTTCCGAAGGAAATTTTGTCCTAATCAACCGACTTCATCGAGAAAGATTACTTTTTTTAGGGCAAGAGATTGATAGCGAGATCTCAAATCAAATTGTAGGTCTCATGATATATCTCAGTATAGAGGATGCGACCAGGGATCTTTATTTGTTTATAAACTCTCCCGGCGGGTGGGTAATCCCCGGAATAGCTATTTATGACACTATGCAATTTGTGTCACCAGATGTACATACAATATGCATGGGATTAGCCGCTTCAATGGGATCTTTTATCCTGGTCGGAGGAGAAATTACCAAACGTCTAGCATTCCCTCACGCTTGGCGCCAATGAGTTTTTTTTTTTATTTGAGAGAAAACATAAGACTATGCCTTCGCTATACGGAATATAAATAATAAGTAATAATAGCATGGCACCTCGAGCTCGATATTAACAAACCATTATTTCATTTTTTTTCCATAACATGAGATTCCGTATCGAGATAGTAGTATGAAACAAAGGTTATTTCCCGATTTCATCTTCTGTATCGGAGGTCTGTTTCAGCGTCACAAACAAATCCTTTTTTGCTTCTACACCAGAAGTCTCTTTCCGATATTTAGGTTATGAAAGAGTACGAAAGAAAAAAAAATTTAACTTATTTGATCCGATCAGAAAGATACTTTGGGATTGCAGAATCACAGACGAGATAAAAAAAAATATATAAAGCAACGGAACCATCATAGTATTTTTGGCTCCTCCGAAAGGAAGGATGGTAAATGGAGCATTCAACGATCTGGATCTGATGGATCTTATTTGTCTCTTTCTTCAATGGAAGGGAAAAGGAAATTCCATTTAGGAGCCGTATGCAATGCACAAAAAAATATGCCTGTACGGTTGTTCAATTCTATCTTTTTCCTCTTGCTTGTTATTCTTTATCCTACCCCTTCATGCGATCGCGCGAGATAGGGGAACCATTCATTATGTTATTATATCGCCAGGGTTATGATCCACCAACCTGCTAGCTCTTTTTATGAGGCATCAACAGGAGAATTTATCCTGGAAGCGGAAGAACTACTAAGACTACGCGAAACCCTCACAAGGGTTTATGTACAAAGAACGGGAAAACCCTTATGGGTTATATCCGAAGACATGGAAAGGGATGTTTTTATGTCAGCAACAGAAGCCCAAGCTCATGGCATTGTTGATCTTGTAGCGATCGAAAATAACGGGGGTTTCGCATAAAAATCCTAGATTCTATCTCGAACCATAATTAGAATGATCCGTAAGTTCATATTTTATGTTCTTACCCAGGTAAAAAATTAAGAAGTAATTCATCATGATCGGGTTAGGATCGATCTAAACCGGCTTTTGGATACGATGCAGCATGCCAACTATTAAACAACTTATTAGAAATACAAGACAGCCAATCCGCAATGTTACGAAATCCCCTGCTCTTCGAGGATGTCCTCAGCGTCGAGGAATATGTACTAGGGTGTATGTGCGACGCGTTCAGATCATGGGCTGGAACAAATGAGACAATTTTTCCAGTATCAATGACCAGTACCAACGAATAGGATGGAATGGAGACGAACTCAATTCACTATCTAAAAATAGTGATCTATCATATACCTATATTGTGTTATTGTGTATGGTATGGTATGGAATTTATGGTTTCCATTGGTGCAAATCCAATCACCTCAATTTGAGATGAAAAGCAATTCCCCATTGGTAGCAAGTGGTATCCATTAAGCGGGGAAATTGAATTTTAAAAACAGAATAATTCTGTTCCTACTCTTGCAAGAACGGACTAACAGGGTCAGCTACCTAGCCAACCTTCACAACTAAATGCCGTCACTGTATGGATAGATCTCGTTGTGAAAAGACCTATTACTGTATAATTCATGGGTAGAGCCAAAGAGTGTGAACTGTACAAGTTACCAAAACATTGATTAAATGAGTAAGGGGCTCCGGTGTATAGAGAGGACCTCACCGTTTAAGAAGTAACCATAGAAACGATGGAAACCACTATTTCTATTTTATTTCTATTTTATTTATTTATCCATTTACTACGTATTTATTACTATTTATTTGATACTTAATATCGGTCAAATTTTGTATTTTAATATCGGTCAAAAATATTTTTTATTTTATTTTGGGGCGAAATGCAAATGCCTGGAAGAAATAAAAAATCGTGGTTGGGAAGGTCATAGTAGCAAAAGCCATTGGAATTTTTATTTTATACATCGGAAGAATCCGTTTTGTTATTAATTAAACTAGAAGAGGGGAAAAGAATGACTGAAAGAAAAGAAATCAATTAGTTATTCATCAAAGTTTTATTTGATTCAATGACCAGAGTTAGACGAGGATATATAGCTCGGAGACGTCGATCAAAAATGCGTTTATTTGCATCAACCTTTCGAGGGGCTCATTCAAGACTTACTCGAACTATTATGCAACAGAAAATGAGAGCTTTGGTTTCTACTCATCGGGATAGAGGCCGGCAAAAGAGAGATTTTTCGTCGTTTGTGGATCACTCGGATAAACGCGGTAACCCGCGAGGATAGGGTATCCCATAGTTATAGTAGATTTATACACGATCTGCGCAAGAGACAGTTGCTTCTTAACCGTAAAATACTTGCACAAATAGCTATATCAAATAAGAATTGTCTTTACATGATTTCTAATGAAATCCTCAAATAAGGAGATTTAAGGAATTCGACGGAATGATTTAAACGGAGTTCCCCGGAGAATGAACTCCGGGAAGATAGAATCGAAATTCATATGATAACAGTAGGAATGAATAAACACGCTTCAATAATAAAAAAAAGATTTCTCCCCCCCCCCATTATTTTTTCTTTTTTTCTTATGACGCGACAATCTAATCTCTCGGCTTTTCCAACAAAACATCAATCGGAGTTTGAGTTCCAATTCGAGTTTTTATTCAATTCGGGTGGTGGGTCTACTTATTTCTGCTTCTAGGGCCGGTAGTTCTAGGGAACTACTCGGCTCTCTCAAATTGTTTCTCATTATTAAGAAAAGGTAATGAAGATAAAATGCGAGCTTGTTTTATAGCGATAGTAATTAATCTTTGTTGTTTCAAAGTCAATCTGTTCACTCTTCTAGATAATATTTTTCCTTGTTCACTAATAAATTGACTAATTAAGCTCATGTTTCTATAATCAATTCGATCCCCCGATCCAATTGGGGGCAAACGCCTACGAAAAGATCGCTTGGATTTACGAAAGGGTCGCTTGGATTTATCCATGGTTTATTTCTTATCTCTAAAATCCTAGTTTATTTCTTCATTCATTTCGGATCCGACCGAAAGAGGACTTGATTTGTTTATTTTATATTATTTTTATATTATAATAATATAATATATGTATATGTTTATTTTCATTTTTATAATTTAAAATATTTATTTTAATATTATATTAATTATATATTAATTATATTATTAATTAAATTAAATTATTTAATTCGATTTTTTTTATTTATTTATTATTTATATTTTTTAGCTTCTTCCTGTTACTTGGAAAAGGGGCACTGATGTTCTGCTCAATCTATTTCTTTATCTCCCCATGAATCGTATGCTTGTAACAATAAGGACAGAATTTTCTCAATTCCAATCGACTAGGTGTATTGTTTCGATTTTTTTGAGTAATATATCTGGAAATGCCCCTCGATTTTTTATCGAAACCCT
>NW_027181960.1:0-20000 GCF_029961685.1 Aristolochia californica | reverse complement strand
CTTTAAGAAGTGAACGTCTTTTTTAGTAGCAGGGTCCGGGGACAAAATGGGAAAGACAATTTCACTATATTTCTGACCAGGAACGGGACCTATCACAAGAATATTTCTTTTATTGGGGCGATAGCTCTGAAAAGACAAATTGCCCATCTTTTCTTTCATCTCAGGAGAAATACGATCGGAAGGAGCTAATTCGAATCCTTCGGGTAAAATAAGAACAGCCCCCACATTCAAAGACCCTTTTTTCCCATTAGCAAGAACTTGTTTCAGTTGCTTATCATAGGGGATTCTTACAACTGCTTCAAATACAGTATCAGGAAGCACAGCTTGTGGAACCTCAATATCCACGGGCTTATTAGCTAAATGGCAATTGGCACATACAATACGCCCTGTTGCTTCTCGTGGATTTTCATAACCCTGCTGCGCAAAAATAGGATATGCATTTGAAATAGATGTCCGAGTAATTACATATATCACGATCAATACAGAAATAGATCGAGTCATCTGTTCCTTTATCCAAGAAAAGGTATTTCTATTTTGCATGGTCCAATCATTGATCCCTTAAATTTCTACAATAAATTAGGTAGGTAGCTAGTCTAGTTCCCTACCCACGATTCTGCCATTGTACTGGAATATAGGAGGAGTCGAACCCCCTGCACGGGTAGAAGTATAAAGTGAGTCAGATTAAAAAAAAAAGGTTTGTTTATGTACGAAGTAACATTATGATCTGATTGATAGCCGCGGGTCAAATGAATTCTTCATTCATTCATTGAATGATAAATCACTACAAGTGAAGGTGATACCCGATTTAAATAATGGAAGATCAAATATTTCAAAATTGTATCTAGAATAACTGGAAAAGTGGAAACAAGACCAGATATAATTTGATCGTTATAAGCAAAGCCAAAATCTTTGTAGACCGAACCGATCATTAGTTCCCAACCATGGGGCGAGTGGAATCCGATACATAAATCAGTTAATAAAAGAATAGAAAAAGCTTTTATTGTGTCGCTTAAGTTATATAGGAATTCCTGAATCCAAGAATTAAGAATGACAAGTTCCTCATTACCCAGAATAGAATAACCACTTAGAATAGCGAAACAGATTATATTTGCCGAGAAGTGCAAAATAATATGGATATTATTTTCATTGTATATTTTGACCAATTGTATCGTTTCTTTGTGGATTCCTATATGAAGCTTTTGTATCTGTGTCTCCGGGTACTCCTTTATCATTTCATCCAAATGAAATAGTTCTTCTAATTCTATGAATCTTTCTAGAATGTTCTTCTCTTGAATATCATTCAAAAAAGTTTCGGATTGCCTGGTATTCCACCAATTAATAACCCAGGGCTCTAGACTTTTATTAAATGAAAGAGAGATCCACCACGGCAAAAATACTATAGATACAAGATATGGGAGAGGGGTCAATGCTTTTTTTTTGACACTTTTTGTTCTGTGAATTGTTAATGAACCTACTTCATTCGTCGACTCCGTCTGATATTTCTATGAAGCATGAGTTCTATAACAAGGTATGTAACCTATGGATCCGTCTTTTTTTATTTGATTATTTGAATTCTTTATTTAGTCTTTGAATCTAGAAGGGGTATAGAAATGGAAGTTAGAATTAAAGATAAAAAGTCTGCCCCAAATGAATAAATGAGTAAGTTCCCAGATATCTCAGATATCTAAATTGGTCAAATTACACCAATTGAATTGCATCTTCATTTGTTTCTTTCGATGAGTGCCCGAAAGACCCAATTCACACTTCAAGTAATGAGTATTAGTCGGGTTTCGAGACGAAAGAACTCCCCTTGGATCAATCAATTATTCCAAAATGTTTCACTAGATGCCCGCACCGCGGGAATAATTGAGGGGATATTTCTGAAGAATATTGATGGTGAAATCAAAAATGTGTGGGAAACCCGAGATAAATTGGATGTTTATGAAAGATGCAATCCTTTTCAAGGAGCAAAAGAAAGGATCAAAATCGATTGAAAAAAAAGAGAGATAATTTACATCCGTCTGTATCTAACGTATCAATTCAACGAAATATTGGGTCTAAAAATAAAAATTCTGTACTGTATTCCGAAATGTTCTGTTCTGATATGTATGATGAATACATACTTACTAGACTTGTTACTAGTCTAACATAACAGAATTGGGTTGAGTCCCATATGCATAAAGCATAAAAAATAGTTTTGGTGAACAACAATTTAATTATTATGGTTGTTCCATATACGTCCACCTGTTTTATTCTATGGGCCACAGTGACAGTGGTATTAGACCAGAATATAATGGGGAAATAGAATATAACGTGTTTTGCTCGAATCAACACCTTGAAAGAAACTTCAGTTCAGTTAGATTCTATTATCAGTTAGATTCTATTATATTAAAGGTTAAAGGGGATTCCTGCCTTTCTTATCTCATGCCGGGAAAGCATTCATTATTCAATTCATTTCAAAATACTTCAATTGGTACGCGCAAGAAATAGGCCGATTCAGCAGCTTTTTGTTCAATTTCTCGTGGAGTCAAATTCTCATCCGTACGAGTCAAGGGAATGGCTCCCTGGCCTCTAATTTCCATATAAAGGACACGGCGAGGATAAAGACCCCCTTTAACTTCCATTCTGATTGACTGGATATCTCTCATAAGGAATCGTAGAAAAACGCGGCGATTTTTTCCAGGAAATCCCCAACGAAAAATACACACTATTCCTTCTTTTCTATCGAATCGATCATAACCACTACCTACATTCCACAAAATTGTGGACCACAAATAGGAACTAATGAACAGACCGGCTATTCCATAGAAAGCCATCACGATCCCTTGAGGGAAAAAAATTATTTGCTGAGACGGAAACAAAGATATGAGATTCCGACCAAGATAACTGGAAGTTCCAACCAATAAGAATGCTAGTGAGCCTAAAAAGAGGATACAGGCCCAGCAGAAATTACTTATTTTTCGAGACCCTGTTATAAGTTCTATCCATATACGTTCTGATCGCCAGTTCATATTAGATCCAGTTGCATTCTATTGGAATTGAGAGAATAGGCCAAATGAATTTAAATTTGACTTTACTATTTTTTTTGTCCCGAAGTAACTCTCATCAACTAGCACTATTATGATGTGAACCCTTAGGGGTAATTCATCAAATTGGGTAGATGTAAAATAATAACATCTTCTTCATACGATCCCACAATGTATATCTACATAACATATAGATACATTGACTTTCCATTTTTCCACTGATGTATTTTTTCTTAAAAAAAAGCTATACTGCATATATATGCATTTTTTCATATATCATGTATCCGCATGCATAAGATTTTTTTTTTTTTTGTGTTCGAAAGGAACCATATCCAGACCAGACGTGGTACCATATTCTACTAAATAGATATCTGTATTATGATCCAAGTCCAAGTGTTGATTGATTAGATTTGGTCCCACTGAACCTAAACAATCTTGTTTTTTTGAACATGAAGAGATAAAGACGCCATTGCAATTGCCGGAAATACTAGGCCTACTAAAGGCACAAAAAAAGAGGGAAAGTTTAAATCTGTCATAGAATGGGTACCCCGATTTAATATTTGTACCTCTTATAAAGATATAATAAAATAAGTATGTGAATTAAATTATAAGTATTATATATTATATTATAAGTATTATTAAGTATATAATAAGAAGTACAACAAATGTAGAACTAAATAAGCGTGTTTATACGACTCCACACGAAATACATATAATCCGCTTTATTATTGTATTGTATTGTTGTTCTTGTGCCCTTAATCTTCTAATAAAGAGTTTCTTACGAGTTACTGAAGGGTTTGTTAGGATTCGACCCGACAGGGATTCATAGTACAATACAAAATGTGGGTTCTCGGGAGATATAGAAATCTGAAGGAAATATAGAAAGATGCAACACTTTGATTATAGGATTATAGATTTTATCTATATTCCATATATTAATATAATACTATTAATTTAATTAATAGTATTAATGTAATGGTAATGCGTAAGAAGTAATAAAAAACATGGAATTCTTTTGATTTTTTATTTTCATTTTGAAATTCTATTCCACGAAAGCAAGAATTCACTCTTTTCTCCTGTTGAAAGAGGGTTACTGATTAGTAATCAGTAATAGGGGTAGGAAAAAAAAATAGATTAGATCCGTACAAAAGAATGAAAAGTCATTATCTGAAACTTCTGATTCTAGAACTGAACTTATGTCACCAAAGAAAACTCCATTCTTCTTATTGTGACTTTGATTCCAATAAACTAAAGTTCGTTACAAATAATTGAGATTAGTGTTTTGAATTTTGATTCAAGGGAAAGAAGCCATGTAGCTGAAATAACTCACTCAGAACGCCCTTTAAAGGATTACGCGGTACGATTAGGTCGAATAAGCCCTTAGAGAATAAATACTCAGCACCTTGTGAACCGTCGGGTACTGTCTTATTCAATGTTTGTTCAATTACTCTTTTACCCGCAAATGCAATGTAGGCATTTGGTTCGGCAATAATGATATCTCCGAGCATACCAAAACTGGCTGTTACTCCACCGGTTGTAGGGGATGTAAGGATTGATACATAGAATAACTTTCTAGTTGATTGATAATCATATGAAGCAGAAGATATTTTAGCCATTTGCATCAAACTCAAACTTCCTTCTTGCATGCGTGCTCCTCCAGAAGCACACACCATAATAACAGGTAGAGATCTATTAGTAGCATACTCGATCAAACGGGTGATTTTCTCGCCTACTACGGATCCCATACTACCCCCCATGAAGTGAAAATCCATAACCCCAATTGCTATAGGAATGCCATTTAGTTGACCTATGCCTGTTTGAACAGCCTCAGTTAAACCTGTCTTTCTTTGATAAGAATCGATACGATCCTTATAAGGTTCCTCTTCCGAGTGAAATTCAATGGGATCGATAGAGACCATGTCCTCATCCATAGGTTCCCAAGTGCCCGGATCAATCAAAAGTTCAATTCTATCTGAACTGCCCATTTTCAAATGATATCCACATTGTTCACAAATATTCATTTTTGATCGAAAAAATTTCTTATAATTTAATCCATAACAATTTTCACATTGAACCCATAAATGTTTGTATTTTTGATTTATATCGAAATCATTAGATCTTCCTCTGATGTTGAAATCACTGTCATTACCGCCAGTTCTTATACTAGAACTCTCACTGTCATTACCACTTAAACTTTCACTAAAAATGTAACCATAAATGTCACTATCACTGTCATTATCGTTACCACTTGAAATGTCACTATCAATACTGATATCAGAACGAAGATAACTATCAATGCAACTATTAATGTGATTATTCCAATCATATTTAGTATCATACATGTAACAATCATAGTCGCGATTGTCATTCTTAGTCCCGCTATTCAGATAACTAGAAAAATAACTTTCTAGTTCACTCAAAAAAGAACTCTCATTGTCAATCTCAAAAATCCGATTTTCAATATCAAAATATACGGAATAACTGTCACCATTACTATCCCTAACTAAAAAAGTGTCATCAGAGATGAAACTCCAAATGTCCCTGGCGCCGAATAAATGATCAACATGACTGGAACTCAAAATACCACTATCACTCCAACTATGAATGTTTTTATCCGTATCATTTATAATGGGGTCCTCACTTCCATTGGTATTTCCAATAGGATGACCAAGGCTACCCCTTGATTTACTTAGCCCACGCCAGTGTTCTAACTCCCCGTTAGACAACATCGAATTGAACCACCACTTTTCCATAGAGCCTTCCTGCCCCCTATTTGAATGAAAATACAATAGATGAATAGTCATTCTATGAATAATCAGTTTACTATTTTATTTCTTATCTGAACAAGCATATAGGTTCAATCACTAGAATCATTAACTAATGACGAGTAAGAGTAAGTATTGAAATAAATTCTTTTTTTGTGGGAATTTAATTCGGGGTATCAATTTACTTATATATTATATGATATATGATGGAACCCCTTCTTCAATTAGAAATATAAAGAGAGGTTTCTCCCATGTTGTGTACAAATTCTCATCGAAAAGATAAATATTTCTTCCCCATGAAGCATTTTTTTTTTTTTTCGTATAATCTCGTATGTATAAGAGAATAATAAGTTTCTATTGCAACACGGAATGAAAAAGACAATATACAGGATGGGTAGAAGGAGTTGTGACCCTTTACTTGCTTGATTTATGGTCCGAAGCTACGGGATCTACGGGATATAATATAATATAAAATGATCCACCAATCCTAAGGATCCATAGGATTCATTATGGACCCCACGATAGAAGCATTGAGTTATTTAGCCTTAGCCTTAGATCTTATCGTGGGTTTCTACCTTGTATATTATATATTAATTTAAGGCAAGGTATACACATATTGATATATGCAAGATAGAGGCAATGGGATCTTTATTCTTTATTCGGCTCAATCCTTTTAATAAAAGATTGGGCCGAGTTTAATTGCAATTAGGGGAACAAACGAGAATTACTGGATTACAGGGTATCCATTGCCGGGAATTCGAATTTGATCTCCTTCCATACTTCACAAGCAGCCGCTAGTTCAGGGCTCCATTTGGCAGCTTCACGGATAACTTCATTACCTTCACGAGCAAGATCGCGCCCCTCATTACGAGCTTGTACACACGCTTCTAAAGCCACCCTATTAGCTACTGCACCAGGTGCATTTCCCCAAGGGTGTCCTAAAGTTCCTCCGCCGAACTGTAGTACGGAATCATCCCCAAAGATCTCGGTCAGGGCAGGCATATGCCAAACGTGAATACCCCCGGAAGCCACGGGCAAAACACCTGGAAGAGAGACCCAATCTTGAGTGAAATAAATACCGCGACTTCGGTCTTTTTCAACAAAATCATCACGTAGTAAATCAACAAAACCCAAAGTGATTTCCCGCTCCCCTTCCAATTTACCTACTACGGTACCGGCGTGAATATGATCTCCACCGGACAAACGTAATGCTTTTGCAAGTACCCGGAAGTGCATACCATGATTCTTCTGTCTATCAATAACTGCATGCATTGCGCGATGGATGTGAAGAAGTAGGCCATTGTCTCGGCAATAATGAGCCAAGCTAGTATTTGCGGTGAACCCTCCCGTTATGTAGTCATGCATGACAATAGGAGCTCCCAATTCTCTGGCAAATACGGCCCTTTTGATCATTTCTTCACATGTACCCGCAGTTGCATTTAAGTAATGTCCTTTGATTTCACCTGTTTCGGCCTGTGCTTTATAAATTGCTTCGGCACAAAATAAGAAACGGTCTCTCTCCAACGCATAAATGGTTGGGAGTTCACGTTCTCATCATCCTTGGTAAAATCAAGTCCACCGCGGAGACATTCATAAACCGCTCTACCGTAGTTCTTCGCCGATAACCCCAATTTGGGTTTAATAGTACATCCCAACAGAGGACGACCATACTTGTTCAATTTATCTCTCTCAACTTGGATACCATGAGGGGGGCCTTGGAAAGTTTTGATATAAGCAGGAGGAATTCGTAGATCCTCCAGACGCAAAGCTCGTAAGGCTTTGAACCCAAATACATTACCTACAATGGAAGTAAACATGTTAGTAACAGAACCCTCTTCAAAAAGATCTAAAGGGTAAGCTACATAAGCAATATATTGATTTTCCTCCCCAGGAACGGGCTCGATGTGGTAGCATCGTCCTTTGTAACGATCAAGGCTAGTAAGTCCATCAGTCCACACAGTTGTCCATGTACCAGTAGAAGATTCGGCAGCTACTGCAGCCCCTGCTTCCTCGGGCGGAACCCCCGGTTGAGGAGATACTCGGAATGCTGCCAAGATATCAGTATCTTTGGTTTGATATTCAGGAGTATAATAAGTCAATTTGTAATCTTTAACACCAGCTTTGAATCCAACACTTGCTTTAGTCTCTGTTTTTGGTGACATAAGTCCCTCCCTACCACTCATGAATTAAGAATTCTCACAACGACAAGGTCTACTCGACATGTACATGTATTAGGCGCGAATGAAATCTTTCACAGGACAGGAATCCTTCACAAAATTATCAACTAAATATTATCAATTATCAATTAATTAAAATGGTTCATGTTCATTATTAGACCATGGTATTTGATTCGCCAAATACATCATTATTGTATACTCTTTCATATGTATGGCGCAACCCAATCTTTGTTTTGCAAATTCTCTCTTATTTTTTGAATCTAAATAGAATAAGAAATTCACTCTTGACAGCGATACATGTTGTATATGTAAATAAATCCTAGAAGGGAAAATAGGCGGAAATCAATAAATATGCTGATAAATAAGGAACAACGGCCAATAAGATAGAAATGATGAATCATAAACAGAGTTCAGGTTCGAATTCCATAGAGAATTTGTATGGGATTGTCTATAATGATAGATAAATAAAACACTTACTTATGATTCTTATTCATATTCTTGATATTTTTTCCTTGAATAAAGGGTTGGTTGAACTTCAAAATTAACTCATTGAATAAATAAACGGTTGAATTCGATTTGGCTGTATGGTACCGGCGAAATCGGGCGCTAACTCCCATTTCTATTTCTTATTGAATTAACCGATCAACTTGATATCGGACATTTATTTTCGATTCGATAATTATTCGCAATTAATTTCGACACATTTCATTATTATTATTATATTATGTTATGAGAATCAATCCTACTACTTCTGGCCCGGGTGTTTCCACGCTTGAAGAAAAAAACCTGGGGCGTATTGCTCAAATCATTGGTCCGGTGCTGGATGTAGCTTTTCCTCCGGGCAAGATGCCTAATATTTACAACGCTTTGGTAGTTAAGGGTCGAGATACTGTTGGTCAGCAAGTTAATGTAACTTGTGAGGTACAGCAATTATTAGGAAATAATCGAGTTAGAGCTGTAGCTATGAGTGCTACAGATGGCCTAATGAGAGGGATGGAAGTGATTGACACGGGGGCTCCTCTAAGTGTTCCGGTTGGTGGAGCTACTCTAGGACGAATTTTCAACGTTCTCGGGGAGCCTGTTGATAATTTAGGTCCTGTAGATACTCGTACAACATTTCCTATTCATAGATCCGCGCCTGCTTTTATCCAGTTAGATACCAAATTATCTATCTTTGAAACAGGGATTAAAGTGGTGGATCTTTTAGCTCCTTATCGCCGTGGAGGAAAAATTGGGCTATTCGGTGGAGCTGGAGTGGGTAAAACAGTACTCATCATGGAATTGATCAACAACATTGCCAAAGCTCATGGAGGTGTATCCGTATTTGGTGGAGTGGGCGAACGTACTCGTGAAGGAAATGATCTTTACATGGAAATGAAAGAATCCGGAGTTATTAATGAACAAAATCTTGCAGAATCAAAAGTCGCTCTAGTCTATGGTCAGATGAATGAACCGCCGGGAGCTCGTATGAGAGTTGGTTTGACTGCCCTAACCATGGCGGAATATTTCCGGGATGTTAATGAACAAGACGTACTTCTATTTATCGACAATATCTTTCGTTTCGTTCAAGCAGGATCAGAAGTATCCGCCCTATTAGGTAGAATGCCTTCCGCTGTGGGTTACCAACCCACTCTTAGTACAGAAATGGGTTCTTTGCAAGAAAGAATTACCTCTACCAAAGAAGGATCCATAACTTCCATTCAAGCAGTTTATGTACCTGCGGACGATTTGACCGACCCTGCCCCTGCTACAACATTTGCACATTTAGATGCTACTACCGTACTATCAAGAGGATTAGCTGCCAAGGGCATCTATCCAGCAGTGGATCCTTTAGATTCAACGTCAACGATGCTCCAACCTAGGATCGTAGGCGAAGAACATTATGAAACTGCGCAAAGAGTTAAGCAAACTTCACAACGTTACAAAGAACTTCAGGATATTATAGCTATCCTTGGGTTGGACGAATTATCTGAAGAGGATCGTTTAACCGTAGCAAGAGCACGAAAAATTGAGCGTTTCTTATCACAACCCTTCTTCGTAGCAGAAGTTTTTACCGGTTCTACAGGAAAATATGTTGGTCTCGCAGAAACAATTAGGGGGTTTCAACTGATCCTTTCCGGAGAATTAGATGGTCTTCCCGAGCAGGCCTTTTATTTGGTAGGTAACATCGATGAAGCTACCGCGAAGGCTATGAACTTAGATGTGGAGAGCAAATTGAAGAAATGACCCTAAAGCTTTGTGTACTGACTCCTAATCGAATTATTTGGGATTCAGAAGTGACAGAAATTATTTTATCTACTAATAGTGGCCAAATTGGTGTATTACCAAATCACGCCCCTATTGCCACAGCAGTAGATATAGGTATTTTGAGAATATGCCTTAACGATCAACGGGTAACGATGGCTCTGATGGGTGGTTTCGCTAGAATAGGCAATAATGAGATCACCATTTTAGTAAATGATGGTGAGAGGGGTAGTGACATTGATCCGCAAGAAGCTCAGCGAACTCTTGAAATAGCGGAAGCTAACTTGAGTAAAGCTGAAGGCAAGAGACAGGTAATTGAGGCGAATCTAGCTCTCAGACGAGCTAGGACACGCGTAGAGGCTGTCAATGCTATTTCGTTTTCGTAATCGTCGATGCATCAGAATAATCAAAAGAAGCTCCGTTTATACACCTTATTTGGATTCCACCAATTGGATACAATCAAGTGTAATCTGATGCAAGGAAAAAAATACAAACATAAAGTATGAATAGTGGGAGGATAATAGGGAAAGGGTAAAAGATTAATTAAAAAATAGGAAAGGGTGGGTAGAAAAACTTATTAGAGACCATTGACTCCGGTATCTAATAAGTTATACCTACTATTGGATTTGAACCAATGACTCCTGCCGTATGAAAGCAATACTCTAACCGCTGAGTTAAGTAGGTCATTTATCATCACAAAGAAAAAAAAAAGGAAGACCCCTCGCATGGGCATTATAGATGGAATACTACTTCTAAGCAATACCAATCTTTGTCAGTAAAGGGGTCAGAGAGCTATCATATGGGACCATAGAATATCCATCTTGACAAGATATTATCTAGATGTTAAGATATCTATGACAAGGGCTATAGCTCAGTTAGGTAGAGCACCTCGTTTACACGCGCGCCAATGCTTTTTCAGGGGAGTTCATCATGCAATCAACAGAATTGATCTTATTGATAAATCGGTGTCTTACTCCATGGATTCGAGGGAACAAGAGAACAATAGCCTGACAAATCTTTGGTTCGGTCCGATTCAGGTACCAATTTAAAATAGAACCCATCATTGATTTGATAATTGATAAGGTGAATACCTAGTCTATTCAATGCTAGGCATAATGGGTATAAGGACCTCAAAATAACATAACCTCTTTTCGCCCTATGAGCTTTAAGGTGTATGAAGTATCATATTTGACTCTTTGAGCGGAGCGATAGAGACTCAACCTAACTTAGGTTGATCTAGGCCGGAGGCAGACCTACGTCAAGGCAATCCTTCTTTGAAAACACTTTGGTATTGCTCCTGGATCAGAATACAAAAAATGAATCAGAGCACGTGGAACCATCTCGTTATCTTCCTGTCAAGAAAAAGTATGGTGGACTAGCCGATTCTTATATCAGTTAACGAAAGAGCCCAATGCAAAAAAAATGCATGTTGGGTCTTTGAAACAGTTCGAATCATTTAGATAATACTCAGTTTGATCTGTTTTACCGAGAAGGTCTACGGTTCGAGTCCGTATAGCCCTATATATTTTGACATCCGTGTCATTTTGACATTTTTGTGTAGCTCTCATTTTCTCACATTAGTGCTTGTGGCTGGCCCGCGCGGTGGGTTGGCAAAGCAAGTAGTCTTCTGTTTCTGCACAATACTTATTTTTTTTTTATTCCAACCTAA
The DNA here is from genome assembly GCF_029961685.1 of Aristolochia californica. Classification (NCBI taxonomy): domain Eukaryota; kingdom Viridiplantae; phylum Streptophyta; class Magnoliopsida; order Piperales; family Aristolochiaceae; genus Aristolochia; species Aristolochia californica. Next base: position 8,119 of record NW_027181960.1, on the reverse strand, counting down.
TCTAATTCAATTGTTCATCATTCCAATTCTACTGGTCCTTCCTTCCGATACAGACTTTATGCAAGCAAGAAGATTGGGGGCCTGTTTGAACTTGCACGGGCTGGGGATCCTTCTGACTCATCGCTTTGTTGTTCCACAATAACTCCAATGCAGTGCATTGTTTCAGAGATAAAAAATGGACGCTAACCTATAACCTAAACGTATCAACGTTTGCACCCTCTTCTATTTCTATGAGTCTATTTTTGGATTTGGTCTGTCGAATCGTTCAACAACGCCTGATTCCATTAGAAGTATCTTATGCGGATCATTTATGATTCAGCCGATTCTACGACTGTGGTACACTCCATTGTGTAGGTTTACTTCAAAGGAAACAAACCTTTTTATTGTCACGAAACCTAACCCCTTGGGTAGTCTTATCAGATGTTATTAACAAGTATTTCAAATCATTTCAAATCGCGATTTTGAGTCCTAGAAATTGGTCCGAAATGGAATGACTTCTTCAAGACTTCTATTCTAAGTCTAATTAAATAACTCGATTCTTTATTCTCTCTAGGGGGACCATCGGGGGTAGGGAGTACAAGTCAAAAGTCTATAATTTGGTATAGGAATCCATGAGTTGTTATATATCTATTTATATGGAAATATGGAAGTTTATATGGAAATATGGAAGGATTTCTCACAATTTAACAGATTGAATCAAATCAATTAAGTATAAATTTGGGACAAAGGGAGAGAATCTAATTGGCCGATGCATTCTATTTCCGTATCTGTATCGAATCAATAGACAGAATGACGATCCTCTAACCAGACCCTAATGAAAAGAATACATCAACACAAACCAAGTGGAATATACCATAAATCCTAAGATAGAAATCCCTAGGCATTCTACTACATCTGACTATTTGTGTTGTGATATTATAAAAGAAAAAAAAAAAAGAGAGAAAAATTTACCCAAGCCAGGCTTATTATTTATTAGAATTTTTATTCTATTATTATTCAAATTATATTAGAAATTTGATATAATATATATTTATATTATATTAAATATTAATTCAATTTCATATTTTGAATTTTCTGTTAATTTAAATATTAATTAATATATTAATATAACATTGTTATGTTATATATTTATATTTAATATTTTTTTTTTATGATTTTATGAATAGAAATAATATTCATATTATTTTCATATTATTTCAAATAGTCTTTAATTACTTTTTTATTTTAAGAAAATCCGAAACAAAACAAAGTGAGAGAGTTTTTTTGTATAAAAACATAATATGTCTACATCCTGAATGGAATCGAAGTAAATGTAAGTGGGATTCCGTTGGATGAATCTTGAAACGAGACATGATTCATAGCAAACAAATGAAACTACGTGGTTCCACCCTAATTGGTGTTTCGACTAAATAGTTATGAATAAATTGACAATTAAAATTCGAATTGACTAATTCGGTATATTCCACATTAATAGGAGTGCATCTATGTTTCTGCTTCACGAATATGATATTTTTTGGGCATTTCTGATAATATCAAGTGTTATTCCTATTTTGGCATTTTTTATTTCCGGAGTTTTAGCCCCGATTAGTGAAGGACCGGAGAAGCTCTCCAGTTATGAATCGGGTATAGAACCAATGGGGGATGCTTGGTTACAATTCCGAATCCGCTATTACATGTTTGCTCTAGTTTTTGTTGTTTTTGATGTTGAAACGGTCTTTCTTTATCCATGGGCAATGAGTTTCGATGTATTGGGTCTATCCGTATTTATAGAAGCTTTCATTTTCGTGCTTATCCTAATTGTTGGTTCAGTTTATGCATGGCGAAAAGGAGCATTGGAATGGTCTTAACCCCTGAATCCTCAGACAATAAAAAAGAAGGAAAAGGTTACATTGAGACAGTTATGAATTCTATTGAATTTCCGTTACTTGACCGAACAGCCCAAAATTCAGTTATTTCAACTACACCGAATGACCTCTCGAATTGGTCAAGACTCTCCAGTTTATGGCCACTTCTCTACGGTACCAGTTGTTGCTTCATTGAGTTTGCTTCATTAATAGGATCTCGATTCGACTTTGATCGTTATGGGCTGGTACCAAGATCAAGTCCTAGGCAGGCGGACCTAATTTTAACAGCCGGCACGGTAACAATGAAAATGGCTCCTTCTTTAGTGAGATTATATGAGCAAATGCCTGAACCGAAATATGTCATTGCTATGGGAGCTTGTACCATTACAGGGGGGATGTTTAGTACCGATTCTTATAGTACCGTTCGGGGAGTCGATAAGCTAATTCCTGTGGATGTCTATTTGCCGGGCTGCCCACCCAAACCAGAGGCAATTATGGATGCTATAACGAAACTTCGTAAGAAAGTCTCTCGAGAAATCTATGAAGATAGAATTGGGTCTCAACAGGAAAATCGATATTTTACTACCAATCACAAGTTTCATGTTGAGCGAAGTACTCATACTGGAAATTATGATCAAGGATTACTCTACCAGTCCCCATCTACTTCAGAGATACCTTCTGAAGCATTTTTCAAATACAAAAGTTCAGTGTCTTCCCACGAATTATTGAATTAGGAAAGGCAGGATGCTTTTGTGTTGTCCAGGATAACAAGCAGTGGGTCAATCTTCATAAATTTCATCGGCAATTTGAAATACTCATACAAATGTGGGAGAGATCAAGAAGATGCAGGGTCGTTTATCCGCTTGGCTAGTCAAGCATGAGCTAGTTCATAGATCTTTGGGCTTCGATTACCAAGGAATAGAGACTTTACAAATAAAACCCGAGGATTGGTACTCCATTGCTGTCATTTCATATGTATATGGTTACAATTATCTACGTTCCCAGTGTGCCTATGATGTAGCACCAGGCGGATTGTTAGCTAGCGTGTATCATCTTACGAGAATACAGTATGGTGTGGATCAACCCGAAGAGGTATGCATAAAAGTATTTGCCCCAAGGACGAATCCTAGAATCCCGTCTGTTTTCTGGATTTGGAAAAGCGCAGACTTTCAAGAGCGGGAATCCTATGATATGTTGGGAATCGCTTATGAGAATCATCCACGCCTGAAACGTATCTTGATGCCCGAAAGTTGGCTAGGCTGGCCTTTACGTAAGGATTATATTACCCCCAATTTCTATGAAATACAAGATGCTCATTGAATGATAAGATGAATGATAAGAAACTAATCTTCACTTATACGACTCCAGATATTCAAGGAATCTTTTTACGTTCTGTTCTAGATGAAACGGAGTAACTGGCCTTTCATTCGTACTATGGATGGGCTGCTAAAGAAGCTTCATTTAGATTCTCAAATTTTGAAGAGTCCCATTTCAGATGAGCAGAGCCTGTAGGATGAATCAAAAGAGTTCTGCACCATGAACTTTGTACCGCGCGCATCGCTTAGATGGGGCCACGGAAAGCTGCATAGAAGGGAGTGAATAAATGGGAAAGTGAAGAAATAGAATATGAAATAAAATCGTAAATTCTGAAATAAAAAAAGAAAAATTCAGAAATTAAATAAAATAAAAAAGGATCGGATTTTTTGGACTGTCTCTGAAATGAACCCTGCCTTTTCCTATCCTTCAACTCCTCCAGACTAGTCTTTTAGGGTTTTCGACCAACTAACTTCGACTTCGGATATGTATGAAGTATTAACATTCTTTTTGTGCGGGAAGAGATACAGTATGAACAAACAAACAAAAAAGAGGAGGGAACGGAATCCAATTATTTTCTTTACTCATATCTTTACCCATCTACTCGTTTTTTACCCATCTACAAGACGGAGGCGTCTATCTATACATCTAGATGTAGATGGATAAATATGTATTATGCTCTGGACTATTAACGCATATAATATTAAATAATATTAATATGGGTTCTGACTCTATTGATTTATTTGTATGAGTATCTTATCTATTCGATACATTAACCACGTGCCAGGAACCAGATTTGAACTGGTGACACGAGGATTTTCAGTCCTCTGCTCTACCAGCTGAGCTATCCCGACCATTCTCGATGCATGATCCTACTAAAAGAAAAAGAAAGCTTGGGCCTATGTCAATGAAAGGGACTCAAAAAGCATTAACTTACCTAAATAAAGTCGGTAATTTGTTGGATCTTCAAAAAGGAGACTTTGTAAATGTAAGTGTAAGAGTAATGATATGAACTGTGAAAGGTTCCGTAATGGAGATTCTTTGCCCATCCATATATGGATGGGCATTTGTACGTATATCATATCTATCACAGTGAGAAGAGAGAAAGATTTCTGGCCGGATCCATTTGTGAAAGAGTAGAGTAAGTGAAAAACATATCTAATTTTGAACCACTGATAAAAAAAAAAGAGGATAAATGCTTAGGGAGTCAAATAGGCCTTTTATTGGGGATAGAGGGACTTGAACCCTCACGATTTCTAAAGTCGACGGATTTTCCTCTTACTATAAATTTCATTGTTGTCAGTATTGACATGTAGAATGGGACTCTATCTTTATTCTCGTCTCACTCGATTAATCAATCCTTAAAAAGATCTATCAGACATCCTTAAAAAGATCTATCAGACTCTGGTGTGATAGTCGATTTGATCACTGACTATTCGATTCTTCCTTCTGCTTCTGAAATTATTATTCTGAAATTTTTAGAAAAAAAAAATATGGATTCGGGTCGTGATTAATCTTTGATATTTCAGTACGTATACGTACATATCTAGGGTCATCCCACTCTGGAGTTTCGATAGAAGGATTCTTCTACCAATGTAGTAAAGTCAACCCCATTCGTTAGAACAGCTTCCGTTGAGTCTCTGCACCTATCCTTTTTTTTTTCTGAAAACAGGATTTGGCTCAGGATTGCCCATTTTTAATTCCAGGGTTTCTCTGAATTTGGAAGTTACCACTTAGTAGGTTTCCATACCAAGGCTCAATCCAATCAAGTCCGTAGCGTCTACCAATTTCGCCATATCCCCCTCCCTCTTCCTTATGAGAAAGAAATCACATTGTGACCCCCCCTTCTTTTCTTTCATTTATCTTGGAGCCGTTGAATTCATTAGATACAGGCCCTTATTCCTATATCAAAGAGGTGTGTCCCTATTATATTTCTTGACCAGCTTCTTTCATCCCTATCGGAGTGGCGGGCCCATATTTGATATGATCCAATCAGAAATGATTCTATCATTGATGTATCCGCAATTCAATATGGATGGATATATCCCACGTCACATATATATATATGTCTTTACACCCCTTATTTTTTTAGCGCTATTTGGAATACTGGAACGGTCGATATTCATTCTTTTTTTATCGTCTTATCCCCTCCCTTTCCGAATGAAACCAGAGGAATGTCTCATTATGCTCTGGACTGCAGCCTTATCTTTATCTTATCCTTTCCTTTATCTTATCCTTTCCTTAGGAAGGATCTCCTATACTATAGGAATTCCTATAGTGTAAATAAATAGAATTTCTAAATTTCTATAACTATATATAGAATATATAACTAAGCTAATTTTTATTTTTTAGTTTATTTTATTAAGATTAAGTAATTAATATTACTAATATTACATAATCATAATATAATCTAATTAATATTAATAATATAATATATTAATATTATATTATTATTTATTATTACATAACAACATTAATATTAATAATTACATTATTAATATTAATGTTGTCATAATTAATATTATATTCTATTTAATATTAATATTGTATTATTAATATAATATTGATATTGTATTTATATAATTGTATTTGTATTTATATAATTGTATTTATATATATATATATTATATATAATAATAATAATTAATAATAATTATAATAATAATAAAAACAAACTACTCTTTATTTATTTATTATAATTATATTAATTATTAATAATAGATATTAATAATAGATAAATAAATAGATAAATAAAATAAAAAAATAAATAAATAGCTAATTACTAATAGCTAAGTCCCAGTAGTTTCCCGAAATCCTATGCACTATTTCTGTTATGTGAGCCCGCTTAGCTCGCTTAGCTCAGGGGTTAGAGCATCGCATTTGTAATGCGATGGTCCATCGGTTCGATTCCGATAGCCGGCTTTTCCATTTTATTCGATTTTTTCCATGATTGATATTGATATTGATAATGTCTCCTTGAGATCAAGAGAAATTGAAAAGACTTTTCAATTTTCTCCAAATGTCGGGTCAACATAGTATGTTACGGGAACTCCCAACTATGAATAAAAAAAGAATAAAAAAATGGATTGAAGCTGTTAGATCTCTACAGAACAAGAAAGGGATACTTAACTTCCTATATATAACTATATAAAAATAATCTGGTTATTGAGACAATTCATCTCATTCTTCTTTATAGTATTTCAGCGAGTTTTAGCTTCGTTTTATCGTTTTAGTTTCAGTCTTAATTTTTTTATTCTGTGAAATCCAATTTCAATAAAATAAGGAGTCCTTTATGTCTCGTTACCGAGGGCCTCGTTTCAAAAAAATACGCCGTCCTGGGGGCTTTACCGGGACTCACTAGTAAAAGACCTAGATCCGGAAGTGATCTTAGAAACCAACCGCGTTTCCGGGAAAAGATCTCAATATCGTATTCGTCTAGAAGAAAAAACAAAAAATTGCGTTTTTCATTATGGTCTGACAGAGCGGCCAATTGCTTAGATATGTTTCGTATCGCTGGGAAAAGCCAAAGGGTCAACAGGTTCAAGTTTTACTACAACTACTTGAAATTGCGTTTGGATAACATCCTTTTTCGATTGGGTATGGCTTCGACCATTCCTGGAGCTAGACAACTAGTTAACCATAGACATATTTTAGTTAATGGTCGTATAGTAGATATCCCAAGTTATCGGTGTAAACCCCGAGATATTATTACTACGAGAGATGAACAAAGATCCAGAGCTCTGATTCAAAATTATGTGGATTCATCTCCCCGCGAGGAATTGCCAAAAACATTTGACTCTTGACTCATTTCCAATATAAAGGAATAGTAAATCAAATAATAGATAGTAAATGGATCGGCTTAAAAAATCAATGAATTACTAGTCGTGGAAATATTATTCCCGTCAGACTTAAAACTTAATTAAAATAAAATAATTAAGCTTTGGACAATACAATTTTGTCTACCCTGTTTCACCAAACAAAGTAAATAGAAACTAAGTTAAGGGATTTAATCCGGATTTTTCCCCCATTTTCGTATCCTTTTCGTATCCCAAGTGGATCCGCGGTCAGATTCTCATTCCTTGTCCACCCCTTTCCGATCCGATATTTTATCTACCACAGTAATTGGCAATAGAGAATCACTAGAAAGCAAAGGCCCTACTCTTGGAATAATGGTATCCATTGTTATTTGATACATTTGTGGTTGGTAACGTTGGTAAATTAGGTGTAGGTCAAGGTACGGAAAGAGAGGGATTCGAACCCTCGGTAAGCAAAAGCCTACATAGCAGTTCCAGTGCTACGCCTTGAACCACTCGGCCACCTTTCCCACAGAATCTTAGGATTATTGCCCGGAAACCCGGTGAATAGCGAGTCATTCATATTATTTTATTGAATTTTTTATTGCAAATACAATAAAGGTACGACCGATCTATTATAAATCGAAAACTTTTTCGTCAAACAAAGATCTTTCCTTCGAGGCTCGAGGGATAAAAACACATTTTTTTTTTATTTTAATATTAACTTAATATTAAAAAAACCTATCTATTCATCTTTGTCAAGACGACGACCCTCTCCATCTTATTCGGATATTTATACCGTATACCGGATTAAACAACCAATGAATTGGGACGAATCCACAAACTCTATACTATACTATAGTATTTTATACTATGGTTATATTTAGAGGTCCATAGGAATTAAAAAATTCCTTTCTAGTTTCAGATTTATCAACAACAACTCTTCTCATGAGCTATCCCATGGATCTATTATTCCCATGGATCTATTATAAATAAATTCATGGGGTCGCCCCTATGATTTTAATATTTCCATTGTATTGTTTTGTTTGTGGATACGCGCTATTCGCCCAAAATGGATGGGTTGGTTATTCTATTTTCATCATGGAATGCTTATTTGATTCTTTTGACTCTTTGGGTAATAATAAAAAAAAAAAAAAACTCCTCGAG
>NW_027181959.1:370000-372500 GCF_029961685.1 Aristolochia californica | reverse complement strand
ACCGGCGGATGCACGGGTCAAGCGGGACGGGACGAGCGCAGGGCTTGCTTTTGGCGGCACACGAAAACACGAACCCGAAAAAGGCGAAAAAGGGACATACACACTGGCGACACGCACGCCCGTTTCGCCTGCCACCCGTGCACACTCGCCTGGGCTGCTGGTCACGTGCGTCGCTCACAGGCATTTTGCAGGCCAGCACCGGCGGATGCACGGGTCAAGCGGGACGGGACGAGCGCAGGGCTTGCTTTTGGCGGCACACGAAAACACGAACCCGAAAAAGGCGAAAAAGGGACACACGGACAGGCGACACGAAAAAAAAGGGGTCGCCCTACCTAGGTGGGCGCAAAAACCCCGTCGGCCAGGAGGTTTCGCCAAAGTGTCTGTACTGTCACACAGGGTCAATAGCACGGGCATGGCCGGCCGCCGCACGTGCAGCGGCTTACGGACGCACGGTTCGGCGGCACAGGTGCCTGGCGGCTTTAGCACCTTGGGGTGGACAGGCCTGGCGGCAAGGGGGGCTAGGCACCTTGCTGCCAGCCGGCAATGGTGCACGGGGCGGGGCGCCACACAAACACGAAAGAGGGACAAGAGCGGGGCGATGGTCCACAGAGACGAGCCATGCACGGGGCCCGTGATCGCCGACACACGCGAACGCGGACGCGGACAAGGACAAGGACGCGACGCGCGGCGCGCGTGCGAGGTCAAGAGGGGCGCGCGCACGAAAACGCGAAAAAAGGGGCTAGCGGCCGAGAAACGCGAAAAAAACCGGGTCACCTACCTAGCCGAACGCCTAAAATCGCTTCGGGCAGGAGGTTTCGCCAAAGTGTCTGTACTGTCACACGGTCCGTACGGGCGCAACCCCATCGCGCGCCAGCACCCCTTCCTGGGGGCGCCCGCCCGCCAGGCGCCTGGCGCCCCACGCGCGCGCGCCCGGCGCCTGGCGCCTTGCCCCCCACGCGCGCCCGGCGCCTGGCGCCTGGCGCCTCGCCCCCCACGCGCGCGCCCGGCGCCTGGCGCCTTGCCCCCCACGCGCGCCCGGCGCCTGGCGCCTGGCGCCTCGCCCCCCACGCGCGCGCGCGCGTGGCGCCTTGCGCCTCGCCCCCCACGCGCGCGCGCGCGTGGCGCCTTGCGCCTGGCGCCTTGCCTCCGCGCGTGCCTGGCGCCTGGCGCCTTGCCCCCCACGCGCCTGGGCGCCTCTTTTCCGCCTGGGCGCCCTGGCACCTTTCCGCCTGGGCGCCTGTTTTCCGCCTTGGCGCCCTGGCGCCTTTTCGCGTGGGCGCCTCTTTTCCGCCTGGGCGCCATGGCGCCTTTCGGCCTGGGCGACTCTTTTTCGCCTGGGCACCTCTTTTCCGCCAGGGCGCCTCTTTTCCGCCTGGCCAGGGCGCCTCTTTTCCGCCTGGGCGCCATGGCGCCTTTCTGCCTGGGCGCCTCTTTTTCGCCTGGGCGCCTCTTTTCTGCCTGGGCGCCCTGGCGCCTTTTCGCCTGGGCGCCTCTTTCCCACCTGGGCGCCCTGGCGCCTCTTCGCCTGGGCGCCCTGGCGCCTTTTCGCCTGGGCGCCTCTTTTGGCGCCTGGGCGCCTACGCCAGGGCGCCTCTTTTCCGCCTGGGCGCCTCTTTTTCGCCTGGGCGCCTCTTTTCCGCCTGGGTGCCCTGGCGCCATTCCGCCTGGGCGCCTCTTTTCCGCCTGGGCGCCCTGGCGCCTTTTCGCCTGGGTGCCTCTTTTGGCGCCTGGGCGCCTACGCCAGGGCGCCTCTTTTCCGCCAGGGCGCCTCTTTTTCGCCTGGGCGCCTCTTTTCCGCCTGGGCGCCCTGGCGCCTTTTCGCCTGGCGCCTCTTTTGGCGCCTGGGCGCCTACGCCAGGGCGCCTCTTTTCCGCCTGGGCGCCTCTTTTCCGCCTGGGTGCCCTGGCGCCATTCCGCCTGGGCGCCTCTTTTCCGCCTGGGCGCCCTGGCGCCTTTTCGCCTGGGTGCCTCTTTTGGCGCATGGGCGCCTACGCCAGGGCGCCTCTTTTCCGCCTGGGCGCCCTGGCGCCTTTCCGCCTGGGCGCCTCTTTTTCGCCTGGGCGCCTCTTTTCCGCCTGGGCGCCCTGGCGCCATTCCGCCTGGGCGCCTCTTTTCCGCCTGGGCGCCCTGGCGCCTTTTCGCCTGGCGCCTCTTTTGGCGCCTGGGCGCCTACGCCAGGGCGCCTCTTTTCCGCCTGGGCGCCTCTTTTTCGCCTGGGCGCCTCTTTTCCGCCTGGGCGCCCTGGCGCCATTCCGCCTGGGCGCCTCTTTTCCGCCTGGGCGCCCTGGCGCCTTTTCGCCTGGCGCCTCTTTTGGCGCCTGGGCGCCTACGCCAGGGCGCCTCTTTTCCGCCTGGGCGCCCTGGCGCCTTTCCGCCTGGGCGCCTCTTTTTCGCCTGGGCGCCTCTTTTTCGCCTGGGCGCCTCGTTTCCGCCTGGGCGCCTCTTTTCCGCCTGGGCGCCCTGGCGCCTTTTCGCCTGGGCGCCTCTTTTCCGCCTGGGC
>NW_027181959.1:327500-330000 GCF_029961685.1 Aristolochia californica | reverse complement strand
CAAAAAAGGGACATACGCACTGGCGACACGCCCGTTTCGCCTGCCACCCGTGCACACTCGCCTGGGCAGCTGGTCACATGCGTCGCTCACAGGCATTTTGCAGGCCAGCACCGGCGGATGCACGGGTCAAGCGGGACGGGACGAGCGCAAGGCTTGCTTTTGGTGGCACACGAAAACACGAACCCGAAAAAGGGACATACGCACTGGCGACACGCGCGCCCGTTTCGCCTGCCACCCATGCACACTCGCCTGGGCTGCTGGTCACATGCGTCGCTCATAGGCATTTTGCAGGCCAGCACCGGCGGATGCACGGGTCAAGCGGGACGGGACGAGCGCAGGGCTTGCTTTTGGCGGCACACGAAAACACGAACCCGAAAAAGGCGAAAAAGGGACATACACACTGGCGACACGCACGCCCGTTTCGCCTGCCACCCGTGCACACTCGCCTGGGCTGCTGGTCACGTGCGTCGCTCACAGGCATTTTGCAGGCCAGCACCGGCGGATGCACGGGTCAAGCGGGACGGGACGAGCGCAGGGCTTGCTTTTGGCGGCACACGAAAACACGAACCCGAAAAAGGCGAAAAAGGGACACACGGACAGGCGACACGAAAAAAAAGGGGTCGCCCTACCTAGGTGGGCGCAAAAACCCCGTCGGCCAGGAGGTTTCGCCAAAGTGTCTGTACTGTCACACAGGGTCAATAGCACGGGCATGGCCGGCCGCCGCACGTGCAGCGGCTTACGGACGCACGGTTCGGCGGCACGGGTGCCTGGCGGCTTTAGCACCTTGGGGTGGACAGGCCTGGCGGCAAGGGGGGCTAGGCACCTTGCTGCCAGCCGGCAATGGTGCACGGGGCGGGGCGCCACACAAACACGAAAGAGGGACAAGAGCGGGGCGATGGTCCACAGAGACGAGCCATGCACGGGGCCCGTGATCGCCGACACGCGCGTACGCGGACGCGGACAAGGACAAGGACGCGACGCGCGGCGCGCGTGCGAGGTCAAGAGGGGCGCGCGCACGAAACCGCGAAAAAAGGGGCTAGCGGCCGAGAAACGCGAAAAAAACCGGGTCACCTACCTAGCCGAACGCCTAAAATCGCTTCGGGCAGGAGGTTTCGCCAAAGTGTCTGTACTGTCACACGGTCCGTACGGGCGCAACCCCATCGCGCGCCAGCACCCCTTCCTGGGGGCGCCCGCCCGCCAGGCGCCTGGCGCCCCACGCGCGCGCGCCCGGCGCCTGGCGCCTTGCCCCCCACGCGCGCCCGGCGCCTGGCGCCTGGCGCCTCGCCCCCCACGCGCGCGCCCGGCGCCTGGCGCCTTGCCCCCCACGCGCGCCCGGCGCCTGGCGCCTGGCGCCTCGCCCCCCACGCGCGCGCGCGCGTGGCGCCTTGCGCCTGGCGCCTTGCCTCCGCGCGTGCCTGGCGCCTGGCGCCTTGCCCCCCACGCGCCTGGGCGCCTCTTTTCCGCCTGGGCGCCCTGGCACCTTTCCGCCTGGGCGCCTGTTTTCCGCCTTGGCGCCCTGGCGCCTTTTCGCGTGGGCGCCTCTTTTCCGCCTGGGCGCCATGGCGCCTTTCGGCCTGGGCGACTCTTTTTCGCCTGGGCACCTCTTTTCCGCCTGGCCAGGGCGCCTCTTTTCCGCCTGGGCGCCATGGCGCCTTTCTGCCTGGGCGCCTCTTTTTCGCCTGGGCGCCTCTTTTCTGCCTGGGCGCCCTGGCGCCTTTTCGCCTGGGCGCCTCTTTCCCACCTGGGCGCCCTGGCGCCTCTTCGCCTGGGCGCCCTGGCGCCTTTTCGCCTGGGCGCCTCTTTTGGCGCCTGGGCGCCTACGCCAGGGCGCCTCTTTTCCGCCTGGGCGCCTCTTTTTCGCCTGGGCGCCTCTTTTCCGCCTGGGTGCCCTGGCGCCATTCCGCCTGGGCGCCTCTTTTCCGCCTGGGCGCCCTGGCGCCTTTTCGCCTGGGTGCCTCTTTTGGCGCCTGGGCGCCTACGCCAGGGCGCCTCTTTTCCGCCAGGGCGCCTCTTTTTCGCCTGGGCGCCTCTTTTCCGCCTGGGCGCCCTGGCGCCTTTTCGCCTGGCGCCTCTTTTGGCGCCTGGGCGCCTACGCCAGGGCGCCTCTTTTCCGCCTGGGTGCCCTGGCGCCATTCCGCCTGGGCGCCTCTTTTCCGCCTGGGCGCCCTGGCGCCTTTTCGCCTGGGTGCCTCTTTTGGCGCATGGGCGCCTACGCCAGGGCGCCTCTTTTCCGCCTGGGCGCCCTGGCGCCTTTCCGCCTGGGCGCCTCTTTTTCGCCTGGGCGCCTCTTTTCCGCCTGGGCGCCCTGGCGCCATTCCGCCTGGGCGCCTCTTTTCCGCCTGGGCGCCCTGGCGCCTTTTCGCCTGGCGCCTCTTTTGGCGCCTGGGCGCCTACGCCAGGGCGCCTCTTTTCCGCCTGGGCGCCTCTTTTTCGCCTGGGCGCCTCTTTTCCGCCTGGGCGCCCTGGCGCCATTCCGCCTGGGCGCCTCTTTTCCGCCTGG
>NW_027181959.1:285000-287500 GCF_029961685.1 Aristolochia californica | reverse complement strand
GGGTCAAGCGGGACGGGACGAGCGCAGGGCTAACTTTTGCCGGCACACAAAAACACGAACCCGAAAAAGGCAAAAAAGGGACATACGCACTGGCGACACGCCCGTTTCGCCTGCCACCCGTGCACACTCGCCTGGGCAGCTGGTCACATGCGTCGCTCACAGGCATTTTGCAGGCCAGCACCGGCGGATGCACGGGTCAAGCGGGACGGGACGAGCGCAAGGCTTGCTTTTGGTGGCACACGAAAACACGAACCCGAAAAAGGGACATACGCACTGGCGACACGCGCGCCCGTTTCGCCTGCCACCCATGCACACTCGCCTGGGCTGCTGGTCACATGCGTCGCTCATAGGCATTTTGCAGGCCAGCACCGGCGGATGCACGGGTCAAGCGGGACGGGACGAGCGCAGGGCTTGCTTTTGGCGGCACACGAAAACACGAACCCGAAAAAGGCGAAAAAGGGACATACACACTGGCGACACGCACGCCCGTTTCGCCTGCCACCCGTGCACACTCGCCTGGGCTGCTGGTCACGTGCGTCGCTCACAGGCATTTTGCAGGCCAGCACCGGCGGATGCACGGGTCAAGCGGGACGGGACGAGCGCAGGGCTTGCTTTTGGCGGCACACGAAAACACGAACCCGAAAAAGGCGAAAAAGGGACACACGGACAGGCGACACGAAAAAAAAGGGGTCGCCCTACCTAGGTGGGCGCAAAAACCCCGTCGGCCAGGAGGTTTCGCCAAAGTGTCTGTACTGTCACACAGGGTCAATAGCACGGGCATGGCCGGCCGCCGCACGTGCAGCGGCTTACGGACGCACGGTTCGGCGGCACGGGTGCCTGGCGGCTTTAGCACCTTGGGGTGGACAGGCCTGGCGGCAAGGGGGGCTAGGCACCTTGCTGCCAGCCGGCAATGGTGCACGGGGCGGGGCGCCACACAAACACGAAAGAGGGACAAGAGCGGGGCGATGGTCCACAGAGACGAGCCATGCACGGGGCCCGTGATCGCCGACACGCGCGAACGCGGACGCGGACAAGGACAAGGACGCGACGCGCGGCGCGCGTGCGAGGTCAAGAGGGGCGCGCGCACGAAACCGCGAAAAAAGGGGCTAGCGGCCGAGAAACGCGAAAAAAACCGGGTCACCTACCTAGCCGAACGCCTAAAATCGCTTCGGGCAGGAGGTTTCGCCAAAGTGTCTGTACTGTCACACGGTCCGTACGGGCGCAACCCCATCGCGCGCCAGCACCCCTTCCTGGGGGCGCCCGCCCGCCAGGCGCCTGGCGCCCCACGCGCGCGCGCCCGGCGCCTGGCGCCTTGCCCCCCACGCGCGCCCGGCGCCTGGCGCCTGGCGCCTCGCCCCCCACGCGCGCGCCCGGCGCCTGGCGCCTTGCCCCCCACGCGCGCCCGGCGCCTGGCGCCTGGCGCCTCGCCCCCCACGCGCGCGCGCGCGTGGCGCCTTGCGCCTGGCGCCTTGCCTCCGCGCGTGCCTGGCGCCTGGCGCCTTGCCCCCCACGCGCCTGGGCGCCTCTTTTCCGCCTGGGCGCCCTGGCACCTTTCCGCCTGGGCGCCTGTTTTCCGCCTTGGCGCCCTGGCGCCTTTTCGCGTGGGCGCCTCTTTTCCGCCTGGGCGCCATGGCGCCTTTCGGCCTGGGCGACTCTTTTTCGCCTGGGCACCTCTTTTCCGCCTGGCCAGGGCGCCTCTTTTCCGCCTGGGCGCCATGGCGCCTTTCTGCCTGGGCGCCTCTTTTTCGCCTGGGCGCCTCTTTTCTGCCTGGGCGCCCTGGCGCCTTTTCGCCTGGGCGCCTCTTTCCCACCTGGGCGCCCTGGCGCCTCTTCGCCTGGGCGCCCTGGCGCCTTTTCGCCTGGGCGCCTCTTTTGGCGCCTGGGCGCCTACGCCAGGGCGCCTCTTTTCCGCCTGGGCGCCTCTTTTTCGCCTGGGCGCCTCTTTTCCGCCTGGGTGCCCTGGCGCCATTCCGCCTGGGCGCCTCTTTTCCGCCTGGGCGCCCTGGCGCCTTTTCGCCTGGGTGCCTCTTTTGGCGCCTGGGCGCCTACGCCAGGGCGCCTCTTTTCCGCCAGGGCGCCTCTTTTTCGCCTGGGCGCCTCTTTTCCGCCTGGGCGCCCTGGCGCCTTTTCGCCTGGCGCCTCTTTTGGCGCCTGGGCGCCTACGCCAGGGCGCCTCTTTTCCGCCTGGGTGCCCTGGCGCCATTCCGCCTGGGCGCCTCTTTTCCGCCTGGGCGCCCTGGCGCCTTTTCGCCTGGGTGCCTCTTTTGGCGCATGGGCGCCTACGCCAGGGCGCCTCTTTTCCGCCTGGGCGCCCTGGCGCCTTTCCGCCTGGGCGCCTCTTTTTCGCCTGGGCGCCTCTTTTCCGCCTGGGCGCCCTGGCGCCATTCCGCCTGGGCGCCTCTTTTCCGCCTGGGCGCCCTGGCGCCTTTTCGCCTGGCGCCTCTTTTGGCGCCTGGGCGCCTACGCCAGGGCGCCTCTTTTCCGCCTGGGCGCCTCTTTT
>NW_027181959.1:272500-275000 GCF_029961685.1 Aristolochia californica | reverse complement strand
GCCTCTTTTGGCGCCTGGGCGCCTACGCCAGGGCGCCTCTTTTCCGCCAGGGCGCCTCTTTTTCGCCTGGGCGCCTCTTTTCCGCCTGGGCGCCCTGGCGCCTTTTCGCCTGGCGCCTCTTTTGGCGCCTGGGCGCCTACGCCAGGGCGCCTCTTTTCCGCCTGGGCGCCTCTTTTCCGCCTGGGTGCCCTGGCGCCATTCCGCCTGGGCGCCTCTTTTCCGCCTGGGCGCCCTGGCGCCTTTTCGCCTGGGTGCCTCTTTTGGCGCATGGGCGCCTACGCCAGGGCGCCTCTTTTCCGCCTGGGCGCCCTGGCGCCTTTCCGCCTGGGCGCCTCTTTTTCGCCTGGGCGCCTCTTTTCCGCCTGGGCGCCCTGGCGCCATTCCGCCTGGGCGCCTCTTTTCCGCCTGGGCGCCCTGGCGCCTTTTCGCCTGGCGCCTCTTTTGGCGCCTGGGCGCCTACGCCAGGGCGCCTCTTTTCCGCCTGGGCGCCTCTTTTTCGCCTGGGCGCCTCTTTTCCGCCTGGGCGCCTCTTTTTCGCCTGGGCGCCTCTTTTCCGCCTGGGCGCCCTGGCGCCTTTTCGCCTGGCGCCTCTTTTGGCGCCTGGGCGCGTACGAGGTCAAGAGGGGCGCGCGCACGAAAACGCGAAAAAAGGGGCTAGCGGCCGAGAAACGCGAAAAAAACCGGGTCACCTACCTAGCCGAACGCCTAAAATCGCTTCGGGCAGGAGGTTTCGCCAAAGTGTCTGTACTGTCACACGGTCCGTACGGGCGCAACCCCATCGCGCGCCAGCACCCCTTCCTGGGGGCGCCCGCCCGCCAGGCGCCTGGCGCCCCACGCGCGCGCGCCCGGCGCCTGGCGCCTTGCCCCCCACGCGCGCCCGGCGCCTGGCGCCTGGCGCCTCGCCCCCCACGCGCGCCCGGCGCCTGGCGCCTGGCGCCTCGCCCCCCACGCGCGCGCCCGGCGCCTGGCGCCTTGCCCCCCACGCGCGCCCGGCGCCTGGCGCCTGGCGCCTCGCCCCCCACGCGCGCGCGCGCGTGGCGCCTTGCGCCTCGCGCCTTGCCTCCGCGCGTGCCTGGCGCCTGGCGCCTTGCCCCCCACGCGCCTGGGCGCCTCTTTTCCGCCTGGGCGCCCTGGCACCTTTCCGCCTGGGCGCCTGTTTTCCGCCTTGGCGCCCTGGCGCCTTTTCGCGTGGGCGCCTCTTTTCCGCCTGGGCGCCATGGCGCCTTTCGGCCTGGGCGACTCTTTTTCGCCTGGGCACCTCTTTTCCGCCTGGGCGCCTCTTTTCCGCCTGGCCAGGGCGCCTCTTTTCCGCCTGGGCGCCATGGCGCCTTTCTGCCTGGGCGCCTCTTTTTCGCCTGGGCGCCTCTTTTCTGCCTGGGCGCCCTGGCGCCTTTTCGCCTGGGCGCCTCTTTCCCACCTGGGCGCCCTGGCGCCTCTTCGCCTGGGCGCCCTGGCGCCTTTTCGCCTGGGCGCCTCTTTTGGCGCCTGGGCGCCTACGCCAGGGCGCCTCTTTTCCGCCTGGGCGCCTCTTTTTCGCCTGGGCGCCTCTTTTCCGCCTGGGTGCCCTGGCGCCATTCCGCCTGGGCGCCTCTTTTCCGCCTGGGCGCCCTGGCGCCTTTTCGCCTGGGTGCCTCTTTTGGCGCCTGGGCGCCTACGCCAGGGCGCCTCTTTTCCGCCAGGGCGCCTCTTTTTCGCCTGGGCGCCTCTTTTCCGCCTGGGCGCCCTGGCGCCTTTTCGCCTGGCGCCTCTTTTGGCGCCTGGGCGCCTACGCCAGGGCGCCTCTTTTCCGCCTGGGCGCCTCTTTTCCGCCTGGGTGCCCTGGCGCCATTCCGCCTGGGCGCCTCTTTTCCGCCTGGGCGCCCTGGCGCCTTTTCGCCTGGGTGCCTCTTTTGGCGCATGGGCGCCTACGCCAGGGCGCCTCTTTTCCGCCTGGGCGCCCTGGCGCCTTTCCGCCTGGGCGCCTCTTTTTCGCCTGGGCGCCTCTTTTCCGCCTGGGCGCCCTGGCGCCATTCCGCCTGGGCGCCTCTTTTCCGCCTGGGCGCCCTGGCGCCTTTTCGCCTGGCGCCTCTTTTGGCGCCTGGGCGCCTACGCCAGGGCGCCTCTTTTCCGCCTGGGCGCCTCTTTTTCGCCTGGGCGCCTCTTTTCCGCCTGGGCGCCCTGGCGCCATTCCGCCTGGGCGCCTCTTTTCCGCCTGGGCGCCCTGGCGCCTTTTCGCCTGGCGCCTCTTTTGGCGCCTGGGCGCCTACGCCAGGGCGCCTCTTTTCCGCCTGGGCGCCCTGGCGCCTTTCCGCCTGGGCGCCTCTTTTTCGCCTGGGCGCCTCTTTTTCGCCTGGGCGCCTCGTTTCCGCCTGGGCGCCTCTTTTCCGCCTGGGCGCCCTGGCGCCTTTTCGCCTGGGCGCCTCTTTTCCGCCTGGGCGCGTCTTTTCCGCCTGGGCGCCCTGGCGCCTTTTCGCCTGGGCGTCCTGGCGCCTGTGCGCCCTGGTGCCTTTTCGCCTGGGCG
>NW_027181959.1:230000-232500 GCF_029961685.1 Aristolochia californica | reverse complement strand
AGCGCAAGGCTTGCTTTTGGTGGCACACGAAAACACGAACCCGAAAAAGGGACATACGCACTGGCGACACGCGCGCCCGTTTCGCCTGCCACCCATGCACACTCGCCTGGGCTGCTGGTCACATGCGTCGCTCATAGGCATTTTGCAGGCCAGCACCGGCGGATGCACGGGTCAAGCGGGACGGGACGAGCGCAGGGCTTGCTTTTGGCGGCACACGAAAACACGAACCCGAAAAAGGCGAAAAAGGGACATACACACTGGCGACACGCACGCCCGTTTCGCCTGCCACCCGTGCACACTCGCCTGGGCTGCTGGTCACGTGCGTCGCTCACAGGCATTTTGCAGGCCAGCACCGGCGGATGCACGGGTCAAGCGGGACGGGACGAGCGCAGGGCTTGCTTTTGGCGGCACACGAAAACACGAACCCGAAAAAGGCGAAAAAGGGACACACGGACAGGCGACACGAAAAAAAAGGGGTCGCCCTACCTAGGTGGGCGCAAAAACCCCGTCGGCCAGGAGGTTTCGCCAAAGTGTCTGTACTGTCACACAGGGTCAATAGCACGGGCATGGCCGGCCGCCGCACGTGCAGCGGCTTACGGACGCACGGTTCGGCGGCACAGGTGCCTGGCGGCTTTAGCACCTTGGGGTGGACAGGCCTGGCGGCAAGGGGGGCTAGGCACCTTGCTGCCAGCCGGCAATGGTGCACGGGGCGGGGCGCCACACAAACACGAAAGAGGGACAAGAGCGGGGCGATGGTCCACAGAGACGAGCCATGCACGGGGCCCGTGATCGCCGACACACGCGAACGCGGACGCGGACAAGGACAAGGACGCGACGCGCGGCGCGCGTGCGAGGTCAAGAGGGGCGCGCGCACGAAAACGCGAAAAAAGGGGCTAGCGGCCGAGAAACGCGAAAAAAACCGGGTCACCTACCTAGCCGAACGCCTAAAATCGCTTCGGGCAGGAGGTTTCGCCAAAGTGTCTGTACTGTCACACGGTCCGTACGGGCGCAACCCCATCGCGCGCCAGCACCCCTTCCTGGGGGCGCCCGCCCGCCAGGCGCCTGGCGCCCCACGCGCGCGCGCCCGGCGCCTGGCGCCTTGCCCCCCACGCGCGCCCGGCGCCTGGCGCCTGGCGCCTCGCCCCCCACGCGCGCGCCCGGCGCCTGGCGCCTTGCCCCCCACGCGCGCCCGGCGCCTGGCGCCTGGCGCCTCGCCCCCCACGCGCGCGCGCGCGTGGCGCCTTGCGCCTCGCCCCCCACGCGCGCGCGCGCGTGGCGCCTTGCGCCTGGCGCCTTGCCTCCGCGCGTGCCTGGCGCCTGGCGCCTTGCCCCCCACGCGCCTGGGCGCCTCTTTTCCGCCTGGGCGCCCTGGCACCTTTCCGCCTTGGCGCCCTGGCGCCTTTTCGCGTGGGCGCCTCTTTTCCGCCTGGGCGCCATGGCGCCTTTCGGCCTGGGCGACTCTTTTTCGCCTGGGCACCTCTTTTCCGCCTGGGCGCCTCTTTTCCGCCTGGCCA
Organism: Aristolochia californica; assembly: GCF_029961685.1. Classification (NCBI taxonomy): domain Eukaryota; kingdom Viridiplantae; phylum Streptophyta; class Magnoliopsida; order Piperales; family Aristolochiaceae; genus Aristolochia; species Aristolochia californica. The sequence continues at coordinate 230,986 of NW_027181959.1, read as the reverse complement.
GGGCGCCTCTTTTCCGCCTGGGCGCCATGGCGCCTTTCTGCCTGGGCGCCTCTTTTTCGCCTGGGCGCCTCTTTTCTGCCTGGCGCCAGGGCGCCTCTTTCCCACCTGGGCGCCCTGGCGCCTCTTCGCCTGGGCGCCCTGGCGCCTTTTCGCCTGGGCGCCTCTTTTGGCGCCTGGGCGCCTACGCCAGGGCGCCTCTTTTCCGCCTGGGCGCCTCTTTTTCGCCTGGGCGCCTCTTTTCCGCCTGGGTGCCCTGGCGCCATTCCGCCTGGGCGCCTCTTTTCCGCCTGGGCGCCCTGGCGCCTTTTCGCCTGGGTGCCTCTTTTGGCGCCTGGGCGCCTACGCCAGGGCGCCTCTTTTCCGCCAGGGCGCCTCTTTTTCGCCTGGGCGCCTCTTTTCCGCCTGGGCGCCCTGGCGCCTTTTCGCCTGGCGCCTCTTTTGGCGCCTGGGCGCCTACGCCAGGGCGCCTCTTTTCCGCCTGGGCGCCTCTTTTCCGCCTGGGTGCCCTGGCGCCATTCCGCCTGGGCGCCTCTTTTCCGCCTGGGCGCCCTGGCGCCTTTTCGCCTGGGTGCCTCTTTTGGCGCATGGGCGCCTACGCCAGGGCGCCTCTTTTCCGCCTGGGCGCCCTGGCGCCTTTCCGCCTGGGCGCCTCTTTTTCGCCTGGGCGCCTCTTTTCCGCCTGGGCGCCCTGGCGCCATTCCGCCTGGGCGCCTCTTTTCCGCCTGGGCGCCCTGGCGCCTTTTCGCCTGGCGCCTCTTTTGGCGCCTGGGCGCCTACGCCAGGGCGCCTCTTTTCCGCCTGGGCGCCTCTTTTTCGCCTGGGCGCCTCTTTTCCGCCTGGGCGCCCTGGCGCCATTCCGCCTGGGCGCCTCTTTTCCGCCTGGGCGCCCTGGCGCCTTTTCGCCTGGCGCCTCTTTTGGCGCCTGGGCGCGTACGCCAGGGCGCCTCTTTTCCGCCTGGGCGCCCTGGCGCCTTTCCGCCTGGGCG
>NW_027181959.1:187500-190000 GCF_029961685.1 Aristolochia californica | reverse complement strand
GGGCAGCTGGTCACATGCGTCGCTCAAAGGCATTTTGCAGGCCAGCACCGGCGGATGCACGGGTCAAGCGGGACGGGACGAGCGCAGGGCTAACTTTTGCCGGCACACAAAAACACGAACCCGAAAAAGGCAAAAAAGGGACATACGCACTGGCGACACGCCCGTTTCGCCTGCCACCCGTGCACACTCGCCTGGGCAGCTGGTCACATGTGTCGCTCACAGGCATTTTGCAGGCCAGCACCAGCGGATGCACGGGTCAAGCGGGACGGGACGAGCGCAAGGCTTGCTTTTGGTGGCACACGAAAACACGAACCCGAAAAAGGGACATACGCACTGGCGACACGCGCGCCCGTTTCGCCTGCCACCCATGCACACTCGCCTGGGCTGCTGGTCACATGCGTCGCTCATAGGCATTTTGCAGGCCAGCACCGGCGGATGCACGGGTCAAGCGGGACGGGACGAGCGCAGGGCTTGCTTTTGGCGGCACACGAAAACACGAACCCGAAAAAGGCGAAAAAGGGACATACACACTGGCGACACGCACGCCCGTTTCGCCTGCCACCCGTGCACACTCGCCTGGGCTGCTGGTCACGTGCGTCGCTCACAGGCATTTTGCAGGCCAGCACCGGCGGATGCACGGGTCAAGCGGGACGGGACGAGCGCAGGGCTTGCTTTTGGCGGCACACGAAAACACGAACCCGAAAAAGGCGAAAAAGGGACACACGGACAGGCGACACGAAAAAAAAGGGGTCGCCCTACCTAGGTGGGCGCAAAAACCCCGTCGGCCAGGAGGTTTCGCCAAAGTGTCTGTACTGTCACACAGGGTCAATAGCACGGGCATGGCCGGCCGCCGCACGTGCAGCGGCTTACGGACGCACGGTTCGGCGGCACAGGTGCCTGGCGGCTTTAGCACCTTGGGGTGGACAGGCCTGGCGGCAAGGGGGGCTAGGCACCTTGCTGCCAGCCGGCAATGGTGCACGGGGCGGGGCGCCACACAAACACGAAAGAGGGACAAGAGCGGGGCGATGGTCCACAGAGACGAGCCATGCACGGGGCCCGTGATCGCCGACACACGCGAACGCGGACGCGGACAAGGACAAGGACGCGACGCGCGGCGCGCGTGCGAGGTCAAGAGGGGCGCGCGCACGAAAACGCGAAAAAAGGGGCTAGCGGCCGAGAAACGCGAAAAAAACCGGGTCACCTACCTAGCCGAACGCCTAAAATCGCTTCGGGCAGGAGGTTTCGCCAAAGTGTCTGTACTGTCACACGGTCCGTACGGGCGCAACCCCATCGCGCGCCAGCACCCCTTCCTGGGGGCGCCCGCCCGCCAGGCGCCTGGCGCCCCACGCGCGCGCGCCCGGCGCCTGGCGCCTTGCCCCCCACGCGCGCCCGGCGCCTGGCGCCTGGCGCCTCGCCCCCCACGCGCGCGCCCGGCGCCTGGCGCCTTGCCCCCCACGCGCGCCCGGCGCCTGGCGCCTGGCGCCTCGCCCCCCACGCGCGCGCGCGCGTGGCGCCTTGCGCCTCGCCCCCCACGCGCGCGCGCGCGTGGCGCCTTGCGCCTGGCGCCTTGCCTCCGCGCGTGCCTGGCGCCTGGCGCCTTGCCCCCCACGCGCCTGGGCGCCTCTTTTCCGCCTGGGCGCCCTGGCACCTTTCCGCCTTGGCGCCCTGGCGCCTTTTCGCGTGGGCGCCTCTTTTCCGCCTGGGCGCCATGGCGCCTTTCGGCCTGGGCGACTCTTTTTCGCCTGGGCACCTCTTTTCCGCCTGGGCGCCTCTTTTCCGCCTGGCCAGGGCGCCTCTTTTCCGCCTGGGCGCCATGGCGCCTTTCTGCCTGGGCGCCTCTTTTTCGCCTGGGCGCCTCTTTTCTGCCTGGCGCCAGGGCGCCTCTTTCCCACCTGGGCGCCCTGGCGCCTCTTCGCCTGGGCGCCCTGGCGCCTTTTCGCCTGGGCGCCTCTTTTGGCGCCTGGGCGCCTACGCCAGGGCGCCTCTTTTCCGCCTGGGCGCCTCTTTTTCGCCTGGGCGCCTCTTTTCCGCCTGGGTGCCCTGGCGCCATTCCGCCTGGGCGCCTCTTTTCCGCCTGGGCGCCCTGGCGCCTTTTCGCCTGGGTGCCTCTTTTGGCGCCTGGGCGCCTACGCCAGGGCGCCTCTTTTCCGCCAGGGCGCCTCTTTTTCGCCTGGGCGCCTCTTTTCCGCCTGGGCGCCCTGGCGCCTTTTCGCCTGGCGCCTCTTTTGGCGCCTGGGCGCCTACGCCAGGGCGCCTCTTTTCCGCCTGGGCGCCTCTTTTCCGCCTGGGTGCCCTGGCGCCATTCCGCCTGGGCGCCTCTTTTCCGCCTGGGCGCCCTGGCGCCTTTTCGCCTGGGTGCCTCTTTTGGCGCATGGGCGCCTACGCCAGGGCGCCTCTTTTCCGCCTGGGCGCCCTGGCGCCTTTCCGCCTGGGCGCCTCTTTTTCGCCTGGGCGCCTCTTTTCCGCCTGGGCGCCCTGGCGCCATTCCGCCTGGGCGCCT
>NW_027181959.1:145000-147500 GCF_029961685.1 Aristolochia californica | reverse complement strand
CACTCGCCTGGGCAGCTGGTCACATGCGTCGCTCAAAGGCATTTTGCAGGCCAGCACCGGCGGATGCACGGGTCAAGCGGGACGGGACGAGCGCAGGGCTAACTTTTGCCGGCACACAAAAACACGAACCCGAAAAAGGCAAAAAAGGGACATACGCACTGGCGACACGCCCGTTTCGCCTGCCACCCGTGCACACTCGCCTGGGCAGCTGGTCACATGCGTCGCTCACAGGCATTTTGCAGGCCAGCACCGGCGGATGCACGGGTCAAGCGGGACGGGACGAGCGCAAGGCTTGCTTTTGGTGGCACACGAAAACACGAACCCGAAAAAGGGACATACGCACTGGCGACACGCGCGCCCGTTTCGCCTGCCACCCATGCACACTCGCCTGGGCTGCTGGTCACATGCGTCGCTCATAGGCATTTTGCAGGCCAGCACCGGCGGATGCACGGGTCAAGCGGGACGGGACGAGCGCAGGGCTTGCTTTTGGCGGCACACGAAAACACGAACCCGAAAAAGGCGAAAAAGGGACATACACACTGGCGACACGCACGCCCGTTTCGCCTGCCACCCGTGCACACTCGCCTGGGCTGCTGGTCACGTGCGTCGCTCACAGGCATTTTGCAGGCCAGCACCGGCGGATGCACGGGTCAAGCGGGACGGGACGAGCGCAGGGCTTGCTTTTGGCGGCACACGAAAACACGAACCCGAAAAAGGCGAAAAAGGGACACACGGACAGGCGACACGAAAAAAAAGGGGTCGCCCTACCTAGGTGGGCGCAAAAACCCCGTCGGCCAGGAGGTTTCGCCAAAGTGTCTGTACTGTCACACAGGGTCAATAGCACGGGCATGGCCGGCCGCCGCACGTGCAGCGGCTTACGGACGCACGGTTCGGCGGCACAGGTGCCTGGCGGCTTTAGCACCTTGGGGTGGACAGGCCTGGCGGCAAGGGGGGCTAGGCACCTTGCTGCCAACCGGCAATGGTGCACGGGGCGGGGCGCCACACAAACACGAAAGAGGGACAAGAGCGGGGCGATGGTCCACAGAGACGAGCCATGCACGGGGCCCGTGATCGCCGACACGCGCGAACGCGGACGCGGACAAGGACAAGGACGCGACGCGCGGCGCGCGTGCGAGGTCAAGAGGGGCGCGCGCACGAAAACGCGAAAAAAGGGGCTAGCGGCCGAGAAACGCGAAAAAAACCGGGTCACCTACCTAGCCGAACGCCTAAAATCGCTTCGGGCAGGAGGTTTCGCCAAAGTGTCTGTACTGTCACACGGTCCGTACGGGCGCAACCCCATCGCGCGCCAGCACCCCTTCCTGGGGGCGCCCGCCCGCCAGGCGCCTGGCGCCCCACGCGCGCGCGCCCGGCGCCTGGCGCCTTGCCCCCCACGCGCGCCCGGCGCCTGGCGCCTGGCGCCTCGCCCCCCACGCGCGCGCCCGGCGCCTGGCGCCTTGCCCCCCACGCGCGCCCGGCGCCTGGCGCCTGGCGCCTCGCCCCCCACGCGCGCGCGCGCGTGGCGCCTTGCGCCTCGCCCCCCACGCGCGCGCGCGCGTGGCGCCTTGCGCCTGGCGCCTTGCCTCCGCGCGTGCCTGGCGCCTGGCGCCTTGCCCCCCACGCGCCTGGGCGCCTCTTTTCCGCCTGGGCGCCCTGGCACCTTTCCGCCTTGGCGCCCTGGCGCCTTTTCGCGTGGGCGCCTCTTTTCCGCCTGGGCGCCATGGCGCCTTTCGGCCTGGGCGACTCTTTTTCGCCTGGGCACCTCTTTTCCGCCTGGGCGCCTCTTTTCCGCCTGGCCAGGGCGCCTCTTTTCCGCCTGGGCGCCATGGCGCCTTTCTGCCTGGGCGCCTCTTTTTCGCCTGGGCGCCTCTTTTCTGCCTGGGCGCCCTGGCGCCTTTTCGCCTGGGCGCCTCTTTCCCACCTGGGCGCCCTGGCGCCTCTTCGCCTGGGCGCCCTGGCGCCTTTTCGCCTGGGCGCCTCTTTTGGCGCCTGGGCGCCTACGCCAGGGCGCCTCTTTTCCGCCTGGGCGCCTCTTTTTCGCCTGGGCGCCTCTTTTCCGCCTGGGTGCCCTGGCGCCATTCCGCCTGGGCGCCTCTTTTCCGCCTGGGCGCCCTGGCGCCTTTTCGCCTGGGTGCCTCTTTTGGCGCCTGGGCGCCTACGCCAGGGCGCCTCTTTTCCGCCAGGGCGCCTCTTTTTCGCCTGGGCGCCTCTTTTCCGCCTGGGCGCCCTGGCGCCTTTTCGCCTGGCGCCTCTTTTGGCGCCTGGGCGCCTACGCCAGGGCGCCTCTTTTCCGCCTGGGCGCCTCTTTTCCGCCTGGGTGCCCTGGCGCCATTCCGCCTGGGCGCCTCTTTTCCGCCTGGGCGCCCTGGCGCCTTTTCGCCTGGGTGCCTCTTTTGGCGCATGGGCGCCTACGCCAGGGCGCCTCTTTTCCGCCTGGGCGCCCTGGCGCCTTTCCGCCTGGGCGCCTCTTTTTCGCCTGGGCGCCTCTTTTCCGCCTGGGCGC
>NW_027181959.1:102500-105000 GCF_029961685.1 Aristolochia californica | reverse complement strand
CCAACCACCCGTGCACACTCGCCTGGGCAGCTGGTCACATGCGTCGCTCAAAGGCATTTTGCAGGCCAGCACCGGCGGATGCACGGGTCAAGCGGGACGGGACGAGCGCAGGGCTAACTTTTGCCGGCACACAAAAACACGAACCCGAAAAAGGCAAAAAAGGGACATACGCACTGGCGACACGCCCGTTTCGCCTGCCACCCGTGCACACTCGCCTGGGCAGCTGGTCACATGCGTCGCTCACAGGCATTTTGCAGGCCAGCACCGGCGGATGCACGGGTCAAGCGGGACGGGACGAGCGCAAGGCTTGCTTTTGGTGGCACACGAAAACACGAACCCGAAAAAGGGACATACGCACTGGCGACACGCGCGCCCGTTTCGCCTGCCACCCATGCACACTCGCCTGGGCTGCTGGTCACATGCGTCGCTCATAGGCATTTTGCAGGCCAGCACCGGCGGATGCACGGGTCAAGCGGGACGGGACGAGCGCAGGGCTTGCTTTTGGCGGCACACGAAAACACGAACCCGAAAAAGGCGAAAAAGGGACATACACACTGGCGACACGCACGCCCGTTTCGCCTGCCACCCGTGCACACTCGCCTGGGCTGCTGGTCACGTGCGTCGCTCACAGGCATTTTGCAGGCCAGCACCGGCGGATGCACGGGTCAAGCGGGACGGGACGAGCGCAGGGCTTGCTTTTGGCGGCACACGAAAACACGAACCCGAAAAAGGCGAAAAAGGGACACACGGACAGGCGACACGAAAAAAAAGGGGTCGCCCTACCTAGGTGGGCGCAAAAACCCCGTCGGCCAGGAGGTTTCGCCAAAGTGTCTGTACTGTCACACAGGGTCAATAGCACGGGCATGGCCGGCCGCCGCACGTGCAGCGGCTTACGGACGCACGGTTCGGCGGCACAGGTGCCTGGCGGCTTTAGCACCTTGGGGTGGACAGGCCTGGCGGCAAGGGGGGCTAGGCACCTTGCTGCCAGCCGGCAATGGTGCACGGGGCGGGGCGCCACACAAACACGAAAGAGGGACAAGAGCGGGGCGATGGTCCACAGAGACGAGCCATGCACGGGGCCCGTGATCGCCGACACACGCGAACGCGGACGCGGACAAGGACAAGGACGCGACGCGCGGCGCGCGTGCGAGGTCAAGAGGGGCGCGCGCACGAAAACGCGAAAAAAGGGGCTAGCGGCCGAGAAACGCGAAAAAAACCGGGTCACCTACCTAGCCGAACGCCTAAAATCGCTTCGGGCAGGAGGTTTCGCCAAAGTGTCTGTACTGTCACACGGTCCGTACGGGCGCAACCCCATCGCGCGCCAGCACCCCTTCCTGGGGGCGCCCGCCCGCCAGGCGCCTGGCGCCCCACGCGCGCGCGCCCGGCGCCTGGCGCCTTGCCCCCCACGCGCGCCCGGCGCCTGGCGCCTGGCGCCTCGCCCCCCACGCGCGCGCCCGGCGCCTGGCGCCTTGCCCCCCACGCGCGCCCGGCGCCTGGCGCCTGGCGCCTCGCCCCCCACGCGCGCGCGCGCGTGGCGCCTTGCGCCTCGCCCCCCACGCGCGCGCGCGCGTGGCGCCTTGCGCCTGGCGCCTTGCCTCCGCGCGTGCCTGGCGCCTGGCGCCTTGCCCCCCACGCGCCTGGGCGCCTCTTTTCAGCCTGGGCGCCCTGGCACCTTTCCGCCTGGGCGCCTGTTTTCCGCCTTGGCGCCCTGGCGCCTTTTCGCGTGGGCGCCTCTTTTCCGCCTGGGCGCCATGGCGCCTTTCGGCCTGGGCGACTCTTTTTCGCCTGGGCACCTCTTTTCCGCCTGGGCGCCTCTTTTCCGCCTGGCCAGGGCGCCTCTTTTCCGCCTGGGCGCCATGGCGCCTTTCTGCCTGGGCGCCTCTTTTTCGCCTGGGCGCCTCTTTTCTGCCTGGGCGCCCTGGCGCCTTTTCGCCTGGGCGCCTCTTTCCCACCTGGGCGCCCTGGCGCCTCTTCGCCTGGGCGCCCTGGCGCCTTTTCGCCTGGGCGCCTCTTTTGGCGCCTGGGCGCCTACGCCAGGGCGCCTCTTTTCCGCCTGGGCGCCTCTTTTTCGCCTGGGCGCCTCTTTTCCGCCTGGGTGCCCTGGCGCCATTCCGCCTGGGCGCCTCTTTTCCGCCTGGGCGCCCTGGCGCCTTTTCGCCTGGGTGCCTCTTTTGGCGCCTGGGCGCCTACGCCAGGGCGCCTCTTTTCCGCCAGGGCGCCTCTTTTTCGCCTGGGCGCCTCTTTTCCGCCTGGGCGCCCTGGCGCCTTTTCGCCTGGCGCCTCTTTTGGCGCCTGGGCGCCTACGCCAGGGCGCCTCTTTTCCGCCTGGGCGCCTCTTTTCCGCCTGGGTGCCCTGGCGCCATTCCGCCTGGGCGCCTCTTTTCCGCCTGGGCGCCCTGGCGCCTTTTCGCCTGGGTGCCTCTTTTGGCGCATGGGCGCCTACGCCAGGGCGCCTCTTTTCCGCCTGGGCGCCCTGGCGCCTTTCCGCCTGGGCGCCTCT
>NW_027181959.1:70000-72500 GCF_029961685.1 Aristolochia californica | reverse complement strand
CGGCACACGAAAACACGAACCCGAAAAAGGCGAAAAAGGGACATACACACTGGCGACACGCACGCCCGTTTCGCCTGCCACCCGTGCACACTCGCCTGGGCTGCTGGTCACGTGCGTCGCTCACAGGCATTTTGCAGGCCAGCACCGGCGGATGCACGGGTCAAGCGGGACGGGACGAGCGCAGGGCTTGCTTTTGGCGGCACACGAAAACACGAACCCGAAAAAGGCGAAAAAGGGACACACGGACAGGCGACACGAAAAAAAAGGGGTCGCCCTACCTAGGTGGGCGCAAAAACCCCGTCGGCCAGGAGGTTTCGCCAAAGTGTCTGTACTGTCACACAGGGTCAATAGCACGGGCATGGCCGGCCGCCGCACGTGCAGCGGCTTACGGACGCACGGTTCGGCGGCACAGGTGCCTGGCGGCTTTAGCACCTTGGGGTGGACAGGCCTGGCGGCAAGGGGGGCTAGGCACCTTGCTGCCAACCGGCAATGGTGCACGGGGCGGGGCGCCACACAAACACGAAAGAGGGACAAGAGCGGGGCGATGGTCCACAGAGACGAGCCATGCACGGGGCCCGTGATCGCCGACACGCGCGAACGCGGACGCGGACAAGGACAAGGACGCGACGCGCGGCGCGCGTGCGAGGTCAAGAGGGGCGCGCGCACGAAAACGCGAAAAAAGGGGCTAGCGGCCGAGAAACGCGAAAAAAACCGGGTCACCTACCTAGCCGAACGCCTAAAATCGCTTCGGGCAGGAGGTTTCGCCAAAGTGTCTGTACTGTCACACGGTCCGTACGGGCGCAACCCCATCGCGCGCCAGCACCCCTTCCTGGGGGCGCCCGCCCGCCAGGCGCCTGGCGCCCCACGCGCGCGCGCCCGGCGCCTGGCGCCTTGCCCCCCACGCGCGCCCGGCGCCTGGCGCCTGGCGCCTCGCCCCCCACGCGCGCCCGGCGCCTGGCGCCTGGCGCCTCGCCCCCCACGCGCGCGCCCGGCGCCTGGCGCCTTGCCCCCCACGCGCGCCCGGCGCCTGGCGCCTGGCGCCTCGCCCCCCACGCGCGCGCGCGCGTGGCGCCTTGCGCCTCGCCCCCCACGCGCGCGCGCGCGTGGCGCCTTGCGCCTCGCGCCTTGCCTCCGCGCGTGCCTGGCGCCTGGCGCCTTGCCCCCCACGCGCCTGGGCGCCTCTTTTCCGCCTGGGCGCCCTGGCACCTTTCCGCCTGGGCGCCTGTTTTCCGCCTTGGCGCCCTGGCGCCTTTTCGCGTGGGCGCCTCTTTTCCGCCTGGGCGCCATGGCGCCTTTCGGCCTGGGCGACTCTTTTTCGCCTGGGCACCTCTTTTCCGCCTGGGCGCCTCTTTTCCGCCTGGCCAGGGCGCCTCTTTTCCGCCTGGGCGCCATGGCGCCTTTCTGCCTGGGCGCCTCTTTTTCGCCTGGGCGCCTCTTTTCTGCCTGGGCGCCCTGGCGCCTTTTCGCCTGGGCGCCTCTTTCCCACCTGGGCGCCCTGGCGCCTCTTCGCCTGGGCGCCCTGGCGCCTTTTCGCCTGGGCGCCTCTTTTGGCGCCTGGGCGCCTACGCCAGGGCGCCTCTTTTCCGCCTGGGCGCCTCTTTTTCGCCTGGGCGCCTCTTTTCCGCCTGGGTGCCCTGGCGCCATTCCGCCTGGGCGCCTCTTTTCCGCCTGGGCGCCCTGGCGCCTTTTCGCCTGGGTGCCTCTTTTGGCGCCTGGGCGCCTACGCCAGGGCGCCTCTTTTCCGCCAGGGCGCCTCTTTTTCGCCTGGGCGCCTCTTTTCCGCCTGGGCGCCCTGGCGCCTTTTCGCCTGGCGCCTCTTTTGGCGCCTGGGCGCCTACGCCAGGGCGCCTCTTTTCCGCCTGGGCGCCTCTTTTCCGCCTGGGTGCCCTGGCGCCATTCCGCCTGGGCGCCTCTTTTCCGCCTGGGCGCCCTGGCGCCTTTTCGCCTGGGTGCCTCTTTTGGCGCATGGGCGCCTACGCCAGGGCGCCTCTTTTCCGCCTGGGCGCCCTGGCGCCTTTCCGCCTGGGCGCCTCTTTTTCGCCTGGGCGCCTCTTTTCCGCCTGGGCGCCCTGGCGCCATTCCGCCTGGGCGCCTCTTTTCCGCCTGGGCGCCCTGGCGCCTTTTCGCCTGGCGCCTCTTTTGGCGCCTGGGCGCCTACGCCAGGGCGCCTCTTTTCCGCCTGGGCGCCTCTTTTTCGCCTGGGCGCCTCTTTTCCGCCTGGGCGCCCTGGCGCCATTCCGCCTGGGCGCCTCTTTTCCGCCTGGGCGCCCTGGCGCCTTTTCGCCTGGCGCCTCTTTTGGCGCCTGGGCGCCTACGCCAGGGCGCCTCTTTTCCGCCTGGGCGCCCTGGCGCCTTTCCGCCTGGGCGCCTCTTTTTCGCCTGGGCGCCTCTTTTTCGCCTGGGCGCCTCGTTTCCGCCTGGGCGCCTCTTTTCCGCCTGGGCGCCCTGGCGCCTTTTCGCCTGGGCGCCTCTTTTCCGCCTGGGCGCGTCTTTTCCGCCT
>NW_027181959.1:27500-30000 GCF_029961685.1 Aristolochia californica | reverse complement strand
GCCAGCACCGGCGGATGCACGGGTCAAGCGGGACGGGACGAGCGCAGGGCTTGCTTTTGGCGGCACACGAAAACACGAACCCGAAAAAGGCGAAAAAGGGACATACACACTGGCGACACGCACGCCCGTTTCGCCTGCCACCCGTGCACACTCGCCTGGGCTGCTGGTCACGTGCGTCGCTCACAGGCATTTTGCAGGCCAGCACCGGCGGATGCACGGGTCAAGCGGGACGGGACGAGCGCAGGGCTTGCTTTTGGCGGCACACGAAAACACGAACCCGAAAAAGGCGAAAAAGGGACACACGGACAGGCGACACGAAAAAAAAGGGGTCGCCCTACCTAGGTGGGCGCAAAAACCCCGTCGGCCAGGAGGTTTCGCCAAAGTGTCTGTACTGTCACACAGGGTCAATAGCACGGGCATGGCCGGCCGCCGCACGTGCAGCGGCTTACGGACGCACGGTTCGGCGGCACAGGTGCCTGGCGGCTTTAGCACCTTGGGGTGGACAGGCCTGGCGGCAAGGGGGGCTAGGCACCTTGCTGCCAGCCGGCAATGGTGCACGGGGCGGGGCGCCACACAAACACGAAAGAGGGACAAGAGCGGGGCGATGGTCCACAGAGACGAGCCATGCACGGGGCCCGTGATCGCCGACACACGCGAACGCGGACGCGGACAAGGACAAGGACGCGACGCGCGGCGCGCGTGCGAGGTCAAGAGGGGCGCGCGCACGAAAACGCGAAAAAAGGGGCTAGCGGCCGAGAAACGCGAAAAAAACCGGGTCACCTACCTAGCCGAACGCCTAAAATCGCTTCGGGCAGGAGGTTTCGCCAAAGTGTCTGTACTGTCACACGGTCCGTACGGGCGCAACCCCATCGCGCGCCAGCACCCCTTCCTGGGGGCGCCCGCCCGCCAGGCGCCTGGCGCCCCACGCGCGCGCGCCCGGCGCCTGGCGCCTTGCCCCCCACGCGCGCCCGGCGCCTGGCGCCTGGCGCCTCGCCCCCCACGCGCGCGCCCGGCGCCTGGCGCCTTGCCCCCCACGCGCGCCCGGCGCCTGGCGCCTGGCGCCTCGCCCCCCACGCGCGCGCGCGCGTGGCGCCTTGCGCCTCGCCCCCCACGCGCGCGCGCGCGTGGCGCCTTGCGCCTGGCGCCTTGCCTCCGCGCGTGCCTGGCGCCTGGCGCCTTGCCCCCCACGCGCCTGGGCGCCTCTTTTCCGCCTGGGCGCCCTGGCACCTTTCCGCCTGGGCGCCTGTTTTCCGCCTTGGCGCCCTGGCGCCTTTTCGCGTGGGCGCCTCTTTTCCGCCTGGGCGCCATGGCGCCTTTCGGCCTGGGCGACTCTTTTTCGCCTGGGCACCTCTTTTCCGCCTGGGCGCCTCTTTTCCGCCTGGCCAGGGCGCCTCTTTTCCGCCTGGGCGCCATGGCGCCTTTCTGCCTGGGCGCCTCTTTTTCGCCTGGGCGCCTCTTTTCTGCCTGGGCGCCCTGGCGCCTTTTCGCCTGGGCGCCTCTTTCCCACCTGGGCGCCCTGGCGCCTCTTCGCCTGGGCGCCCTGGCGCCTTTTCGCCTGGGCGCCTCTTTTGGCGCCTGGGCGCCTACGCCAGGGCGCCTCTTTTCCGCCTGGGCGCCTCTTTTTCGCCTGGGCGCCTCTTTTCCGCCTGGGTGCCCTGGCGCCATTCCGCCTGGGCGCCTCTTTTCCGCCTGGGCGCCCTGGCGCCTTTTCGCCTGGGTGCCTCTTTTGGCGCCTGGGCGCCTACGCCAGGGCGCCTCTTTTCCGCCAGGGCGCCTCTTTTTCGCCTGGGCGCCTCTTTTCCGCCTGGGCGCCCTGGCGCCTTTTCGCCTGGCGCCTCTTTTGGCGCCTGGGCGCCTACGCCAGGGCGCCTCTTTTCCGCCTGGGCGCCTCTTTTCCGCCTGGGTGCCCTGGCGCCATTCCGCCTGGGCGCCTCTTTTCCGCCTGGGCGCCCTGGCGCCTTTTCGCCTGGGTGCCTCTTTTGGCGCATGGGCGCCTACGCCAGGGCGCCTCTTTTCCGCCTGGGCGCCCTGGCGCCTTTCCGCCTGGGCGCCTCTTTTTCGCCTGGGCGCCTCTTTTCCGCCTGGGCGCCCTGGCGCCATTCCGCCTGGGCGCCTCTTTTCCGCCTGGGCGCCCTGGCGCCTTTTCGCCTGGCGCCTCTTTTGGCGCCTGGGCGCCTACGCCAGGGCGCCTCTTTTCCGCCTGGGCGCCTCTTTTTCGCCTGGGCGCCTCTTTTCCGCCTGGGCGCCTCTTTTTCGCCTGGGCGCCTCTTTTCCGCCTGGGCGCCCTGGCGCCTTTTCGCCTGGCGCCTCTTTTGGCGCCTGGGCGCGTACGCCAGGGCGCCTCTTTTCCGCCTGGGCGCCCTGGCGCCTTTCCGCCTGGGCGCCTCTTTTTCGCCTGGGCGCCTCTTTTTCGCCTGGGCGCCTCGTTTCCGCCTGGGCGCCTCTTTTCCGCCTGGGCGCCCTGGCGCCTTTTCGCCTGGGCGCCTCTTTTCCGCCTGGG